>NC_025995.2:72157555-72172857 GCF_000442705.2 Elaeis guineensis | reverse complement strand
CCTAGAACCCACCGGCACAGCCCAAAATCTGATGGCCCAAACCTACCGGCATAATCCAGAATCCGACGGCCTAGAACCCACCGGCACAGCCCAAAATTTGCCGGTATGGCTCAAAACCCGCTAGCCCAACCCAGAATGTGCCGGCATGATCCAGAACCCATCGACACCACCCAGAACCTGATGGCCCAAACCTGACGACACGGCCTATAGCCACCGGCAAGGCCTAAAACCTACCGACGGTGGTTTTCTTTAAATATTATTATGAATAATTATAAATATTATGACATAATTATAAATATAATAATAAAAATAATATATGAAAGGGAGGCTCAGATTTACTATTTAATCATGCATTGCAAGTTACTTTCGGTATCCGCTATAAGTAAACCAAATTGGCTGTGAACGGTTGCCCGCTAAATAGCCGTAGGCCATCCAAGATCACATCACCATTCGAATTGTTAAAATATTTACAGAAGAAGAGAAAAAATAAGAGAAAAATATCTCTAAAATCATGCTAAGAATTAATCATTTTTCGTTCGAAATCATCACAGCCTCTTTATAAAAAAAAATACTTTCATAAAGTGGCACGGTCCAGAACTCGTTGGCACGCTAAAACCTGATGGCCCAAAATCCACTGGCACAACCAGAATCTGACAGCCTAGAACCCATCGGCACAGCCCAGAACCTGATGGGCCAAAGCTCGCCGACCCGATCCAGAACTCGCCAGCCCGACCTAGAACCCGATGACCCGAAATCCACTGACACAGTCTAAAACCTACTGACATGGCCCAGAACCCACCGGTCCAGCCCAAAACCCACTGGTATCGTCCAAAACCCGTCAGCACGGCCCACAGTCGCCGGCAAGGCCCAAAACCCACCGATGATGGTTTTCTTTAAATATTATTATGACATAATTATTATTAAATATTATTATGATATAATTATAAATATAATTATAAAAATAATGTAACATGAAATGAAAAAAAAATAAAAATCATACCTGCAGCTGTGGGGAGGGGGTGCACAAACCTGCGGGGGTCGCCAGCAGCGGTGTTAGAGGAAGGGGGGCGGGACAGGGCACTATACAAGGCCAAAGGGGGCCGAGGCCAAAGGTGGCCAGGGTCGAGGGACGCAGGCATGGGGCCAAAAGGGGCCGACGGTGGGGCAGAGGGAAAGGGAGGCGGGGCTAGGGAAGAGGGAGGTGGGGCGGGGAAGGCTGGGGTCGAGGGAGGTGGGCCGAGGGAAGAGTGAGGCGGGTCGGGGAAGGCTGGGGTCGAGGGAGGAAGGGTCAGGGGAACAGGAGGCAGGGCCGGTGAAGGCCAGGGCAGAGGGAGGTGGGGCCAGGGGAAGAGGGAGGTAGGGTCGACGGAAGAGGGAGGCGAGGCCGAGGGAGGTTGGGTAAGAGGGAGGCAAGGCACGGGGCCGAGGGAGATCGGAGAAGAGCAAGCTGGCAATGGTGCTAGAGGGAGGGGGTGACGGGGGGCAGGCTGACGGCGAAGAGGGCAGGGCTCGAATAGAGAGGGAAGAGAGAAGAGAAAACCAAAATATCAGTGCGAAATGAAGAAGAGGTGGTGAACGGGAAAAAGACCTAACCTATGGCAGAATTTTAAAAACTGTTGCCATATGCTACGCATAACCGCTACTATATAAGACCTATTGTAGCGGTTATGTATAATCGCTGCAATAGGAATATATGGCAGCGGTTATGGATAACCGCTGCCATAGGTAGAATATAAATTTTATATTTTTTTCTAAATATGATGTAATTTTAAAATTTAAAATTTATTTTTATTATTCATTATCTATATAATTATCATAGACTGTCGTCACAAAAGATCGTCTTGATCTGAAGTCCTAACTATGTCGATCAATAAAATTTGATTTCGACGGTCATGAACGATCACATGATGATCTAATAGATAGAGACTACTGATGAATCTAAAAATTTATAATAATGATCTTAATGATATTTATAGTATACTATCAAAATTTTACTTCAATCGAACATCATTATCATGATCAATTTAGTATAAAATAATTTTGATTGTTAAATAAAAAATAGGGATCAAAAGATCAAATAACATTCGATTATGAGATGATTTTTTTGATAAATAATCTTTGCTACTATTTTAATTATTTGTATGGTGGTGATCGTAAAATTCAAACTACACATATATGAACGATCTAAAATTATATATCTCTTGATACTCATTCTTAAAGTCCTTAAATAATTATGCTTATGCTTTTATAAGATCTGTATAATATGGATGGTTCATGTAGGCACAATTTAGATTTTATAATCATCACTATATAAATAATTAAAGTAGCAGCAAAGCTCATTTATCTAAAAAATTATCTTATATTTTTATCACTTATTTTTTATTTAATGATCGAAATAATTTCATACTAAATTGATCATAATAATGATATCTGATTGAAGTAAAATTTTGATAGTGTGCTATAAACATCATTAGGATAATCGTTGTAAGTTTTTGAATCCATCGATGGTCTCTATCTATTAGATAATCATATGATCGTTCGTGACTATCGAAATCAAATTTTATTGATCGACATAGCTAGGGCTATCAGATCGAAATAGTTTTTTGTGACCACACTCTAACAATAATTATTTAGATAATGAATAGTAAAGATAGATTTTAAATTTTAAAATTATATCATATTCAGAAAAAAATATGAAAAAAAATTTATTCAATCTATATAGCAGTGGTTATACTAAACCACTATTATAATCAATTATAGTAGTGGTTATTATTAACTCTACCATAGGTTTGATCTACAGCAGCGGTTACACCTAACCACCGCATAGGTTGGATATATGGCAACGGTTACTATAACCACTATCATATGTCGAATCTATAGAAGCAAATACACATAACCGCTACTATAGGTCGAATCTATAGCAACGATTATTTATAACTGCTACTATATCTCCAACCTATGATCGTGGTTAGTCAACCACTGTAATATCTAGAATCTATTGCAGTGGTTATTTTGTAACCACTGCAATAGGTATGAACTATAGCTGTGGTTACTTTTAACCACTGCCATAGGTAGCCTATGGCAGCGATTACTTATACCTGCTGTCATATGTCAACATATGGCAACAATTATGAATAACCACTGCTATACTTACTATGACAGTGGTTTTTGAACCGTTGTCATAGTAAGCACTACCATAGGCCTGTTCTGTAGTAATGGAGTAAATATCGGTTAAATCCAGATTGAGAGTACTGGATAGCAATCAAAATATTACTAAGTACTTGAGAAGCACTTAGGATATGGTCTTTGAGGGAATCAAAGTTGAAGATAAAAAGATATAATGAATCAAATTTTATGTCAGATATTGATGGTAGAGAGTCTACATCAGGAAAGGTGTTTCCTTATACAATGTAGATTCGATAAATTGAAAAAGTTTTAAACAACCAATCATTGTAAATTCCAGAAGCTGTGTATGTCGCTACTTATGAGGTTGCTAAGAAAGTCTTTTGGTAAAAAAAATTTGTTGCAGAACTAGTGTGATGTCATCAGATGGCACAATACTATACTGTGACAACAGAGGCACCATTGCTTTAGATAAGGAGCCTAGGTCTCATCAGAATTTCTAGCACATAAGAGTGATTATTCATGATAATTTTCAAAAATAAGAATTTGAGAATTAGAATAGACCCAACAAAAATATAGTGGACCTACAGACTAAACTATTTTACCAGTAGAAGATCAAAGTACACCTTGAGAAGATGGGACTTAGGTCTGTGGCAAATTAGCTTTAGTGTAAGTGGAAGATTGTTAGTTGTATGTCCTAAAAGCCAATCGAATCGACACATTAATTCTTTCTAAGATATAATTTCATACTTGATCTAATTATTTGGTACAGTTAATTATCATTCATATAGTGTATGTGTCCATAAATCATCCAATGAAGTAACAAGATGATGACACATATTTTAAGAGTTAAAAATTTGAGATATATGCCATTGATGGTTAATTCATAAACTATTTTTGACTATAGGATCATCACGAGATGGTGATCGATCCAGATAGATTGGTGCATGGATCATCTCCTTATGGATAGATGAGTCTCGAGTCTACAATGTAGGAACATTGAGCAAGAGTACAAATGCTTGTTATGAACAAGGATGCTAATGTGACTAATATGAGAAGTCACTTAGATATCTACTCAGTCGTTAGTGACATTCTCGATGCTGTAGTAGTGTGAATGCTTCTTTGATCTGTGGTGGCTTGGTTGTTCACAATCAAGTTACTGTAGTTGACTATACCATAACTTGATCTCCTAGCCATACAGAGCCTTGAGCTGTATGTTGGCTATAGTAAATTCATTGTAAGAATAGAGTTTGCACCTAGATGGGATCTATCAATCTTAGTAAAAAAAAAAAGTCCTATACGATTTATGAGACTGAGTTTAGAAAGTCTTTGGCCAAAATAAGTGTGAATATCAAAAAAAGAGTTTTCATAAAAATTCACAAGTGAACTCGAGTCGAGTCAATCTTGCATATGATAGATGATGAATTTGATGAATTTTCTATAATCTCCATCTAGTCGGGACTCACGATAGAAGAACTGAATCATACAGTAACTACACTTAGAGGTTCATTATTTTCATTCTGCTGGATTACCACTATATCTACTAGATATCACTGATGGATCGTGAGACTCTTCAAGCATCGTCTTGATGATCGATGACCCTTGATGGGCAAAGTTGAAATTATTCCAATCTATTGAAAGGAGTTTTAATAATTTTTGATAGAGATTAAAATATATCCCACTACTAGATAAAATAAAATCTATAAGGTCACACACAAAGAGGTTCTGACTAATGAGATATCGAATAGTGATTTTGAATCATAATAGGATTTAATTATCAATTTAATTGATGTTTGGACTTACATGTAAATATTACATGAAAGACTTACTAAGAGTTAGTAAGTGATAGGAGGATTAATTTATAAATATTACTAATTATTTGATTTGATCAAATATGAACTGAATTAAATCAAATTGGATCTAATTGGATTTAGATTAATTTGGATTTTCTAGTTCAAATAAGATTTGGACTTAATTCCTAATTGGGTTTGACTTAAACTGGATTCGAATCAGATTTGAATCAAAGTGGAACTAAGATAGGAAACTAGAGTCTCAATGCATTAGGACTCTCCCACCTTATCCATGCCTAAGAGGACTGTGCCAAAAGAGTTTTGTGCGATGAAATATGGGGTGCAAAATGAGATGGCGCTAATAAGTGTGGGGCGGCACATATTGAAGAGTCCTTCCTTAAGGACTCTAACTCCTAACCTAACCCTAATTGCTAGGGACAAAAAGGGGGTGCCTCCATAATAGATTACATGCTGATTTTGAGAGGTTTTAGGCATGCAAGAAAAGAGAGAAAAGGTGATGGCATGCTGGTTGGTTAGCGCACAAAAGGAAGAGAAAAAGGAGGGGGTGTTTCATGTGATGGATGCCCCACCCTTCTCCCTTTCCAACATCCATGAGATGGACAATTGCTCTCCCTTCCTCTCTTTCAATGTCCAGAGATGGATGTATTTTCTTTCTCTCTTCCTTGATCCAAGAGTTGGATCAGCCATCTCTCTCCTTCTACTCTAAAAATGTCCAAGAGTTGGATATGCTTTCTCCTCCATAATCAGTCCAAGAGTTGGATGGAAAAAGAAAAAAAAAAGAGATGAGATCTCTTGTTCTTCTTTTCTTTAGATCTTCTTCTTTCTTTTGAGAAAAAAAAAAAAATCAAATTAGATCTGACTTTTTGATCCTCCTATGGTTCTTCTTGATTCTCTTGAGAAGAAAATCAAAAGAGATCAAAGATTCGACAATCCAATGAGGGATCTCTACAAGGGAGCTAGCACTCCAATGAGATCTGAATCTCCTGATCAGATCAGTCTCATGTAGATATCTTTAGAGATCGGATACTTGTGCAACTTCAAAAAGATTTGAAGATATCCATAGATCATTAGATCCTGGATTCAACGGACCATAAAGATATCCACGGGTTATCGGATCATGGTGAAGATCTACTGGTGCAAAGATAAAATTCAGATTTTTTATTTTTACTTGTATCTTGATCTTGTACATATGATGATGCCTGGGTTATATTAAGATATGATCTCTATATGCATACTTGATTAGATTATATCTAATTAGAGATTATTTTAACATCGTTCTGACATAAGATTATCTTACATAATGAGGATCGTTATGTTATATGGTTGTCCTTAAATGATATTGAAAATTTTTGAAATTCTCTTCCGCTGTATGTTTAAAATTTTTGAAATCTTTGCATGCATATAGGATCTCCATGTAATGGCATTTTCTAATATTTTTGTGGTGTTTGCATGAAGGAGTTCACCCAAAAGGGGCAACGCCACCTAACACCCACGCTCCCCTTGGTTTTGCACCAAACTTCTCCATGCTAAAACCCCACCGCACCTCTTTAGTTTGCATGAAAAATTCACACCCCAAGATGAAAACTCTTCATGCCAAGAAAATAGGAGGCATCCAACCATCAGGAGTTGGACGCCCCCAAACTCCTCTCTTAAACCCTATCTAAACACCTATAAAAAGGAAGCTTTTTAGGCGTGGGTATTGGAGCACGATCCCTGCTCCTCCCACGGACCTTGGGTGTAGCAAACCAGCAACAAAAAATCTGGAGATTCTGGACTCGATCGAAGGCCCTTGACGAAATCAGCCTGGTTGCTGTCTTCTTCATCAGCCTTTCGTTCCAGATGAAGAACGCCTCTGAAATCACCTCTAAAAAATTCAAGATCTGTACCCAACCAGATCAGGCCTAGACCGAGGTCTTTCAATTTGTAGATCTCAAATTGAGATATTCTAGATAGGGAAGAAGGTAGATGGAGACAACCTTGCAGATCTGTCTGCTGCAGCCTTTCCTGTAGATCTGTAGATGGAGATCTCATCCGTGCCTCAAACGACCTCAGATCAACTCCAGATCTGAGAGAAACTTGTACCAACCTCTTCTCAAGAGATTTCAGATCCTGGATCTGATGTTTGGATGGCTGCAAGAGAGGGAGAGACAAAGGGTTGGCAGCACAAAGGGGGAGGGGCTAGCGCCTCCCCTACTTTCCTGCCTTTTTGGGACCTGGCGGCAAGAAACCCTAGGGTTTCTTGCTCCTGGAGCATGGAGAATAGCTGGAGAGAGAGGGAGAAGAGAGACAGAGACTTGGGAGAAAGAGTTTTCATATTCCTTGGCTTAATCAAACCTATACAGTACATGTATATATAAACACAGGGTCAAGTGACCCAAACCCAAAACTCCCTTGACCAACTCTATGGGAGATTAGGTTAACCCAAGCCCATATAACCCATGACTCACCTAATCTCACCTATCCTGGGTCCAGACCTGACCCATAAAGAGTTGGTCCCTTGAGGCCCACATAACCTAGACCTCAAGAACCGAAAGGCCCACAGCCTTTCAACCTAGGGCCCAACTAGCCCTAGAGCTTCCATGAAGCCCTCATGAATGATGGACCTTGGCCTTAGCCTTGGTCCCCTGGCCTTGAGCACACCACCTAGATCACAATAATCTCCACCTTGGTGTCCCAAGGCCTCAACCAGCTCCACTCTGTCCATCAGCCGCATCAATTCAACACATCTCTGAAAACTGTCCCATGGAAGTACCTTCGTAAGTACATCAGCTGGGTTCTCCTTGGTGTGTACCTTTACCAGCTCCACCTCACCATCCTCACAAGCTCCTGATCGATGATACGAATGTTGATGTGCTTTGTCCTTGCATGATAGACTGAGTTCTGTGCTAATAGAAGTGCACTCTGGCTGTCACAGTGCACTCTAATGGCCTCCTGAGTAAGGCCCATCTCCGTCAACAAACCCTTCAGCCAAATTACCTCCTTAGCTGCTTCTATCAGCCCGATGTACTCCACCTCTGTAGTGGATAGGCCGTGATAGGCTGCAAACTCGATCTCCAAGAAATAGGACCTCCATACAGGCTAAAGATGAAGCCTGTCGTAGACCTCCGGAATCCACATCTCCATCGAAGTCTGCATCTACATAACCGCCAATCAGCCCCTGAGCCTCCCTGAACATGTCAGAGTATCCCATGTACCTCTCGCTATCCATAGCAGATGCCAACTCCAACTGAACCGCCAGGTATCTGAATATCCACTTCAGAACTCTCCAATGCTCCCTACCAGGCTGCGCCATGAACCTGCTAACCTGACTCACTCATGAGCGATGTCTGGCCTACAACAGACCATCGCATACATCAAGCTCCAACTCTGAAGCATAAGGAACATCTCCATCTCCTGAGCCTCCACCTCAGTCTGTGGCGCCATGATCTTCGAGAGTCTGAAGTGACCGGCAAGTGCAGCTCCGTCAGCTTTGCTCCCTTCATCCCGAACCTCTCTAAGACCTTCTTTATGTAGCCCCCCTGAGATAGATGCAGCACCCTCCGGGCTCGGTCTCTGAAAATCTCCATGCCTAGGATCTTCCTTGCAGGGCCCAAATCCTTCATCTCAAACTCCGAGATAAGGATGCCTTCAGATCCTGCACAACCTTCTGACTCTTGCATGCTATAAGCATGTCATCCACATACAAGAGTAGGAACACCCTAGAACCATCCTCAAGAGACTGAACATAAACATAGGGATCAAACTCACACCTGAAAAGTCCAATGCTGCGCACATAAGAGTCGAACCGCTTGTACCATTACCTCGGCGACTGCTTCAGCCCATACAGCGACTTCTGCAACAAACAAACCTTTCCCTCTGATCCTGGATATCTGAAATCGGGTGGCTGCTCCATGTAAATCCTCTCCTCCAAATACCCATGGAGGAACCCGTCTTGACATCCATCTGCTCTAGCTCTAAATCCTGAGCTGCTATAATGCTCAGCAACACTCTGATGGAAGTATATCTGACGACGGAAGAGAAGACCTCGCTGAAGTCGATGCCTTCCTTCTGGAGTATCCCTTGGCCACTAACCTCGCCTTGAATCTGATACCTCCCTGCTCTGAAGGCCCTTCCTTGCGACTGTAGACACATTTGCAGCCAATGGGCCTCTTCCCCTGTGGCAACTGCACCAATCGCCACGTCTGATTCTTGTGGAGAGACTGCATCTCCTCAGACATCGCCTGGACCCACCGCTCTCTATCCTGGCTCTCAATAGCCTCCTGATATGTATATGGGTCTCCATTCGCTGTCACCAGGGCATATGACAGCATCTCCTCGAAGCCATATCGGTTCGATTGCCTGATGGTCTCTTGGGCTTGTGTAGGGCAACACCGATATCAGTCCTTGGTCCAACTCGCTCCTGCTGGACCTCTCCACCTCGATCATCCATCCTAGTCCTCTCCACCTGTGGAGACACCTTAGGTAGGTTCTCCACCTGAATATCATGTCCTTCCGTAGTACCTACAGGAGGCAAAATCAAAGAGGTAAGCTGTCCAGCAGCACCCTGCTGGACCTCCTCCTGCTCCTGCTGCTCCTCCATGCCTGCTTGCCTCCATAGGATTGACTCCTCATCAAAAGTCACATCCTGACTAATGATGACCTTCTTTTTCAAGGGATCCCACAGCCTGTATCCTTAACTCCTTGCGGATAGCCTAGAAACACCGACCTGCGTGATCTGGCATCTAGCTTGCTCCGCTCACCAGCTCCAATGTGCACATAGGCCGTGCACCCAAATACCCATAGATGGCCCAGCCCAACTGTCCTCCCAGACCACACCTCCTCTGGAAGCCAGCCATCCAACCTGGTGTGAGGTGATCGATTGACCAAGTAACCCGCTGCGTCAACTGTGTCAACCCAGAACGCCTTTGGAAGTCCTGCCTGCAGCCTCATGCATCGTGCCTTTTCTAGAAGTGTTCTGTTCATCCTCTTGGCCACCCCATTCTGCTGTGGAGTCTCCTTAACTGAGAAGTGTCTCCTGATCCCACACTCCTCACAGTAGTCCTGGAACTCTCTGCTGGTGTACTCCCCGCCATTGTCTGACCTCAGACACTTCACGCTCTTCCCCTGCTTTTTCTCCACCTCAGCTCTCTAGATTTTGAACTTGGTGAAGACCTCAGACTTCTCTCTCATGAAGTAAATGTAGGAACCAGATCTAGGGTTTCAGGGTTAGATCTTGAAACTTTTTCAAGATCATACAGCGGAAGACTAAAATAAATCAAAATTTATTTTATAAAATCAGAGAATCTCTAGATCTAAGATCTTATTACATAATTATTATATAGCATTAAATCAAAAATTAAAATATATAAATATAGCATGAACTACATGTTGATCATATCAACATGTTTCTATACCACATCTAATGTATGTATCAAACAATAGATCAGATCTATTACCTTGCAAGTTAGATGCTCTAACCTCGCTGATCCGGACTTAAGGATGATGTTGCAAGCGGCACATGCATCCGGCCTCTAGGAGTCGTCCACACGAGCCTACGAATCTCGATCAGAAGTCCTGCTTTAGGAAATCAGCACAGTATGCTAGTACTGCGCTGATCTTTCTTTGATGGTTGAACAGGTGCCTCCTTCTTCTTGATTTGGACTCTTCCAAAGATAAAAAGTAAAAGGAGGAGTTTTAGATCTGAGATGCTCTCAGGAAACTCAAGATGGAGGGAGGAAAGATATGAAAACAAATAACCCTAGAAGAAGACCCTCTTCTTCTTCTCATTTTTCTCTCTAGACACCCTAACTTGTGTCTTTTATATCTCCATGACCCAAAGGTCTTTCTCTCTTATTTTTGGATGACTAAAAGGTCTCTCAAATATCTATCTTCTTCAAAAATTTTATGAAGAAACACATTTTATACAGAGAGATATGATAGAGTCCTTGTCTAGGTCAAATACCTAGTCAAGGCTTATCCAAACATGGCAAGTTAAGGGGCGCCCAACTCTTGAGCATCTCCTCCATATTTTCGTGCATGGATCACCAGCAAATGGTTCACAATGTGTACCCTAGAAGCCATGAAAATTCTAAAAAAAATTTGGATAAATTCGGTGCAAAATTGAAAGAGTTTTGGATTTGTAAAACTCTATCTCATAGAATTCGAAATCCAAACTTATTCCTTTTTGATTTGATCCAAACCACCTTCCATGTAAGAAAGAAGAGAGGAAACCTTTTGTGAATGTGGGAGAGGGCTTTTGTCACACAAAATAAGTGGATATTGGTGTTGAATAAGAGAGAGGGCGTGGGAAGGCTTATTTGGCGCAAGGTGGAATCCTAGTCTTACTAGGATTCTATCTCATGACTTGTTCTAATTTGGTTTTCCAAACCAAATCAAACCAAAATTAGATCAACCTAATTAAAATAGATCTTAACCCAATTAAGAACCTAATTTAATCAGATTAAATTAGATTTAAATTTGATTTAATTTTCTAATCAAATTAAAATTAGATTGACCCAAGTCCTAGTTGAACTAGGACTAGTTTTTCCTTGTACTTGGCTTATCCAATAAACCAATTGGACTTGATCCAATCAAGCCCAAACTAAATTTAATTAAATCATATTTAATTAGATTAATCTCAGCCCATTGGCTTAATCAAATTAAGTCAATTAGCAATCAAATTGCTAATCGATCCTCCTTCAATACTTGCACTGGGTTAAATGTCAATCGTATTGATCATTTAACCCTAAAACGATTCTTAATCGTTGATCAACCATCCGATCGGATCATGAACTCTAATGTGTGTGACCTCATAGGTCCGAATCTAAGCTGGTAGCACAGGAATAAATTCTTATACCAATCAAGTGACCATCTAGCAATGGTACCCGACGATCGGATAGGTCGAATGTGTAGAACAACATCCTTAGAACCCATACGGATATAGTTTTCATATAATTCATCCCCTTGATCAAAATGATCATAGGACACCCCAGAGTTCAACTGTCAACTCTGATCAGGTTGTCCACATTGTATTTCAAAATATCAAATCCATCTGATGGATTACTCTAGCCAAGATTTTGCTAAATTGAAATACAGTGACTCATTCTTCTCCAACTCTTAGAGTGGTCAATCCCATCTCGATCACACTCTGACTTCGCAAGTACTTGACTGTGCCCAGAAGCCTTCCGTCCCTGAATTAGAAATTCAGTTAGTCCAGTATCAAAGCACAGTGATTGCTTGCAAGTCACTGAGACGATCTCAGGTCTAAGGGACACTTATACCTATATCCCATCAGAGACATTCTCGACAGCAGAATGCTCTGGAGTTGGTCACGTTCAATGATGATGTACCCTTACATCTCACCTGTATGCCATACCAGTGTCTCCACACTCCTTGGTTAAGAGGACAACCAACCCATATGGTCTACAGCGACCTATGCTCGATAGAAGCTGTCGTCCTTATTAACAGCTTATCATTTGGTCGTGAACAGTTTTAAGGACTAATTGATAAATCCTCTCTTTATTGAACTTAAATAGTCCTAAGGACTTCATCATAACAATGGAGTTTATTAGAAGATGAAAGCCTATGATGAAGATGCCAAATATATTTTATTTATTAACAAATCAATTACAATACTTGGTTGCTCAACCGTCAACAGCTTGACGATTGATTTTTTGGGACACATTTCCCAACAACTCCCACTTGTCCTAAAACCACTCGGCACAATATCTAATACCCATCTTTGACTTGTGGTTGTCGAACTCCTTTATTGCCAGGGCTTTAGTGAAGGGGTCGGCCAGGTTCTCCTTTCCATCGATCTTCTGAAGGTCGACGTCACCTCGATCCACGATCTCCCGGATCAGGTGGAAGCGGCGCAAGATGTGCTTCGTCCGCTGATGTGCTTTGGGTTCCTTCGCCTGAGCTATGGTACCAGTGCTGTCGCAGTAGAGCAGGACCGGACCATCGAGGGAGGGTGCTACTCTGAGCTCGTTGATGAATTTCCTCAGCCACACAGCTTTCTTCACGGCATCCGATGCTGTGATGTACTCCGCTTCACAAACAGAGTCTGCCACAGTATGCTGCTTGAAACTCTTCCAGTAGATGGCTCCACCATTCAGAGTAAAGATATAACCCGACACGCTCCTACTGTCATCATGGTCAGATTGGAAGCTGGAGTCTGTGAACCCCACAAGTTTCAGATCTGACTCGCCATAAACCAACCATTGGTCCTTAGTATTTCTCAAATACTTAAGGATGGCTTTAACCACTTTTCAGTGATTTTCTCCAGGATTAGATTGGTATCTACTCACTACTCCTAGTGAGTATGCCACATCTGGTCTTGTACATGTCATGGCATACATGATAGATCCCACGGCTGAAGCATATGGGACTCTACTCATACGCTCTCTCTCTTCAGGAGTTGTCGGACAATCCTTCTTAGAGAGAAAAATTTCATGGCCTATCGATAGATAGCCCTTCTTGGAATTCTCCATGCTGAACCTCTTCAGCACAGTGTCTATGTACATGGACTGGGATAACCCAAGCATCCTTTTAGATCTATCCCGATAGATCTTCATCCCTAGGATGTAGGATGCTTCACCCAAGTCCTTCATGGAGAACTGTGATGACAACCAAACTTTTATTCCCTGTAGTGCGGGGATGTCATTCTCGATTAAGAGAATGTCATCTACGTACAAGATAAGAAATACCACAACTGGACCATTTGCCCATTTATAGATGCAGGGCTCTTCTCCATTCTTAATGAAGCCATACGTTTTGATCACCTTATCAAAATGCATGTTCCAACTCCGAGAAGCTTGCTTCAGTCCATAAATGGATCTCTGAAGCTTGCACACCTTGGACTCATCTGTGGATGTAAACTCCTCAGGTTGTATCATATACACCTCTTCAGTCAGCTCTCCATTCAGAAAAGCTGTCTTTACATCCATCTGTCAGATCTCATAATCCAGATGGGCAGCTATTGCAAGCATTATCCGAATGGATTTGAGCATTGCCACAGAGAAAAATGTCTCGTCATAGGTCAATTCCATAATGTTGACGATACCCCTTGGCGACCAGACGGGCTTTATAGGTCTCCACCTTTCCATCTGCGCCCCTCTTTCTTTTGAAGACCCATTTACACCCAATGGGTTTAACCCTTCAGGTGGGTCAACCAATGTTCATACATCGTTGACCTTCATGGACTCCATTTCGGATTTCATGGCTTCAAACCATTTTTCGGAATCAGGTCTCTGCATTGCATCCATATAGGTGATCAGATCCTCATTATTCTCATCAAGTTCGATGGGATCACCATCCCAGACCAAGAAATCATAGTATCTATCCGACTGACGCGGGTACTCTACCGGATCGTCTTAATAGTGCAGGTATATTGGGCTCCGGATCTGATCTAATCATATCCGACTCAGGTTCAGCTATTGGTGTCGGTCCTTCTACCTATTGAACTTCATCAAGTTCAACCTTAGAGGCAACGGTTCCTTCACCAAGGAACTCCTTTTCTAAAAAGATTGCCTTAAGGCTGATGAACACCTTTTGTTCATCAGCATGGTAGAAAAAATATCCTTTTGTCTCTTTGGGGTACCCTATGAATGAGCATTTGTCAGACCTAGGTCCAAGTTTGTCTGTGACTAATCGTTTGACATAGGCCCGGGCACCCCCAGACCCTAAGGTGTGAAAGTGCTGGCTTACGTCCCGTCCATATCTCATATGGAGTCTTAATTACAGACTTACTTGGAACCCTATTTAACAGATAACTGGCCGATTCGAGTGCATATCCCCAGAAGGATATCGGCAAGCTAGCAAAACCCATCATGGATCGGATCATGTCTAACAAAGTCCGATTCCTCCTTCAGACACACCAATATGCTGTGGTGTTCCTGGAGGAGTCTATTGGGAGAGAATCCCATTCTCTCCTAGATATGTGAGAAATTCACTAGAAAGGTATTCTCCTCCTCGATCAGATCGAAGTGTTTTAATACTCTTCCCAGTTTATTTTTCTACTTCACTTTGGAATCGTTTGAACATTTCAAATGAATCCGATTTATGTTTTCATCAGATAGACATATCCATATCGGGATAGGTCATCCGTGAAAGTTACGAAGTAGAAATATCCACCTCTAGCACTGGTGCTCATGGGCCCGCATACATCAGTATGTACTAAGCCCAAGAGCTCAGTAGCTCTCTCACCTTTTCCAGTAAAAGGTGGCTTGGTCATTTTACCAAGAAGACAAGACTCACAGGTTGAAAGTGATTCATAATCACTGACTTCGAGGATTCCCTCTTGAGTCAACCTGTTTATTCTGTTCTTGTTTATATGACCTAGCCTACAGTGACATAAGTAGATATCTGACACACTATCTAATCTAGGGT
>NC_025995.2:72133960-72157455 GCF_000442705.2 Elaeis guineensis | reverse complement strand
TGACCCTAATCCCGATATGGATATGTCTATCTGATGAAACATAAGTCGGATTCATTTGAAATATTCAAACGATTCCGAAGTGAAGTAGAAAAACAAACTGGGAAGAGTATTAAAACTCTTCGATCTGATCGAGGAGGAGAATACTTTCTAGTGAATTTTTTACATATCTAGGAGAGAATGGGATTCTCTCCCAATGGATTCCTCCAGGAACACCACAGCATAATGGTGTGTCTGAAAGGAGGAATCGGACTCTGTTAGACATGGTCCGATCCATGATGGGTTTTGCTAGCTTACCGATATCCTTCTGGAGATATGCACTCGAATCAGCCTGTTATCTATTAAATAAGGTTCCAAGTAAGTCTGTAATTAGGACTCCATATGAGATATGGATGGAACGTAAGCCAGCACTTTCACACCTTAGGGTCTGGGGGTGCCCGACCTATGTCGAACGATTAGTCACAGACAAACTTGGACCTAGGTCTGACAAATGCTCATTCATAGGGTATCCCAAAGAGACAAAAGGATATTTTTTCTACCCATGCTGATGAACAAAAGGTGTTCGTCAGCCTTAAGGCAATCTTTTTAGAAAAGAGTTCCTTGGTGAAGGAACCGTTGCCTCTAAGGTTGAACTTGATGAAGTTCAACAGTAGAAGGACCGACACCAATAGTGAACCTGAGTCAGATATGATTAGATAGATTCGAAGCTCAATGTACCTGCACCATTAAGGCGATCCGATAGAGTATCGCGTCAGCCGGACAGATACTACGATTTCTTGGTCTGGGACGGTGATCCCATCGAACTTGATGAGAATAATGAGGATCCGATCACCTATATGGATGCATGCAGAGACCTGATTTCGAAAAATGGCTTGAAGCCATCAAATCCGAAATGGAGTCCATGAAGGTCAACGATGTATGGACATTGGTTGACCCACCTGAAGGGTTAAACCCATTGGGTGTAAATGGGTCTTCAAAAGGAAGAGAGGCACAGACAGAAAGGTGGAGACCTATAAAGTCCGTCTGGTCGCCAAGGGTATTGTCAACGTTATGGTATTGACTATGACGAGATATTTTTTCCTGTGGCAATGCTCAAATCCATTCAGATAATGCTTGCAATAGCTATCCATCTGGATTATGAGATCTGGCAGATGGATGTAAAGACAGCTTTCCTGAATGGAAAGCTGACCGAAGAGGTGTATATGATACAACCTGAGGGGTTTACATCCACAGATGAGTCCAAGGTGTGCAAGCTTCAGAGATCTATTTATGAATTGAAGCAAGCTTTTCGGAGTTGGAATATGCATTTTGATAAGGTGATCAAAACGTATGGCTTCATTAAGAATGGAGAAGAGCCTTGCATCTATAAATGGGCAAATGGTCCAGTTGTGGTATTCCTTATCTTATACGTGGATGACATTCTCTTAATCGGGAATGACATCCCCGTACTACAGGGAATAAAAGTTTGGTTGTCATCACAGTTCTCCATGAAGGACTTGGGTGAAGCATCCTACATCCTAGGGATGAAGATTATAGGGATAGATCTAAAAGGATGCTTGGGTTATCCCAGTCCATGTACATAGACACTGTGCTGAAGAGGTTCAGCATGGAGAATTCCAAGAAGGGCTATCTACCGATAGACCATGGAATTTCTCTCTCTAAGAAGGATTGTCCGACAACTCCTGAAGAGAGAGCGTATGAGTAGAGTCCCATATGCTTCAACCGTGGGATCTATCATGTACGCCATGACATGTACAAGACCAGATGTGGCATACTCACTAGGAGTAGTGAGTAGATACCAATCTGATCCTGGAGAAAATCACTGGAAGTGGTTAAAGCCATCCTTAAGTATTTGAGAAATACTAAGGACCAAAGGTTGGTTTATGACGAGTCAGATCTGAAACTTGTGGGGTTCACAGACTCTAGCTTCCAATCTGACCATGATGACAGCAGGAGCAGGTCGGGTTATATCTTTACTCTGAATGGTGGAGCCATCTGCTAGAAAAATTTCAAGCAGCATACTGTGGCGGACTCTGTTTGTGAAGCGGAGTACATCGCAGCATCGGATGCCGAGAAGGAAGCTGTGTGGCTGAGGAAATCCATCACTGAGCTCGGAGTAGCACCTCCCTCGATGGTCCGATCTTGCTCTACTGTGACAGCACTGGTGCCATAGCTCAGGCGAAGGAACCCAAAGCACATCAGCGGACGAAGCACATCTTGCGCTACTTCCACCTGGTCCGAGAGATTGCGGATCAAGGTGACGTCGACCTTCAGAAGATCGACAGAAAGGAGAACCTGGCTGACCCCTTCACTAAAGCCTGGCGATAAAGGAGTTCGACACCACAAGTCAAAGATGGGTATTAGATACTGTGCCGAGTGGTTTTAGGACAAGTGGGAGTTGTTGGGAAATGTGTCCCAAAAAAGCCAATCGTCAAGCTGTTGACGGTTGAGCAACCAAGTATTGTAATTGATTTGTTAATAAATAAAATATATTTGGCATCTTCATCATAAGCTTTCATCTTCTAATGAACACCGTTATTATGATGAAGTCATTAGGACTATTTAAGTTCGATAAAGAGAGGATTTATCGATTAGTCCTTAAAACTGTTCACGACCAAATGATAGGCTGTTAATAAGGACGACAGCTTCTATCGAGCATAGGTCGCTGTAGGCCATATGGGTTGATTGTCCTCTTAACCAAAGAGTGTGGAGACACTGGTATGGCATACAGGTGAGATGTAAGGGTACATCATCATTGAACGTGACCAACTCCAGAGTATTCTGCTGTCGAGAATGTCTCTAATGGGATATAGGTATAAGTGTCCCTTAGACTTGAGATCGCCTCAGTGACTTGCAAGCAACTCACTGTGCTTTGGTACTGGACTAACTGAATTTCTAATTCAAGGACAGAAGGCTTCTGGGCACAGTCAAGTACTTGCGAAGTAAGAGTGTGATCGAGATGGGATTGACCACTCCAAGAGTTGGAGAAGAATGAGTCGCTGTATTTCAATTTAGCAAAATCTTGGCCAGGGTAATCCATTAGATGGATTTGATATTTTGAAATACAATGTGGACAACCTGATCAGAGTTGACAGTTGAACTCTGGAGTGTCCTATGATCATTTTGGTCAAGGGGATGAATTATATGAAAACTATATCTGCATGGGTTCTAAGGATGTTGTTCTACACATTCAACCTATCCGATCGTCGGGTACCATTGCTAGATGGTCACTTCGATTGGTACAAAAATTTATTCCTGTACTATCGACTTAGGTTTGGACCTATGAGGTCATACACATTAGAGTTCATGATCCGATCGGATGGTTGATCAATGATTGAGAATCGTTCTAGGGTTAAATGATCAATACGATTGACATTTAACGCAGTGCAAGTGTTGCAGGAGGATCGATTAGCAATTTGATTGCTAATTGGCTTAATTTGATTAAGCCAATGAGCTGAGATTAAGTCTAATTAAATATGATTTAATTAGATTTGGTTTGGGCTTGATTGGATCAAGTCCAATTGGTTTATTGGATAAGCCAAGTGCAAGGAAAAACTAGTCCTAGTTCAACTAGGACTTGGGTCAATCTAATTTCTAATTTGATTAGAAAATTAAATCAGATTTAAATCTAATTTAATCTGATTAAATTAAGTTTTTAATTGGGTTAAGATCTATTTTAATTAGATTAATCTAATTTTGGTTTGATTTGATTTGGGAAATCAAATTAAAACAAGTCACAAGATAGAATCCTAGTAAGACTAGGATTCCACCTTACACCACATAAGCCTTCCCCACGCCCTCTCTCTCATTCAATGCCAATCTCCTCTTATTTTATGTGACAAAAGCCCTCTCCCAGGTCTCTCCCACATTCACAAAAGGTCTCCTCTCTTCTTTCTTACATGGAAGGTGGTTTGGATCAAATCAAAAAGGAATAAGTTTGGATTTCGAATTCTATGAGATAGAATTTTAGAAATCCAAAACTCTTTCAATTTTGCACCGAATTTATCCAAATTTTTTTTAAAATTTTCATATATTTTAGGGTACATATTGTACATTCTTTTTGGTGATCCATGTATGAAAATAAGGAGGAGGTGCTCAAGAGTTGGGCGCCCTTAACTTGCCATGTTTGGATAAGCCTTGACTAGGTATTTGACCTAGACAAGGACTCTATCATATCTCTCTATATAAAATGAGTTTCTTCATGAAAGTTTTGAAGAAGACAGATATTTGAGAGATCTTTGAGCCATCCAAAAATCAGAGAGAAAAACTTTGGGTCGTGGAGATATAAAAGACACAAGTTAGGGTGTTTAGAGAGAGAAATGAGAAGAAGAAGAGGGTCTTCTTCTAGGGTTATTTGTTTTCATATCTTTCTTCCCTCCATCTTGAGTTTTCTGAGAGCGTCTCAGATCTGAAACTCCTCCTTTTACTTTTCATCTTTGGAAGAGTCAAAATCAAGAAGAAGGAGGCACCTGATCAACCATCAAAGAAGGATCAGCGCAGTACTAGCATACTGTGCTGATTTCCTGAAGCAGGACTTCTGATCGAGATTCGTGGGCTTGTGTGGATGACTCCTAGAGGTCGGATGCATGTGCAGCTTGCAACATCATCCTTAAGCCCGGATCAGCAAGGTTAGAACGTCTAACTTGCAAGGTAATAGATCTGATCTATTGTTTAATACATACATTAGATGTAGTATAGAAATATGTTGATATGATCAACATGTAGTTCATGCTGTATATATATATTTTAATTTTTGATTTAATGCTATATAATAATCATGTAATAGGATCTTATATCTAGGGATTCTTTGGTTTTAGAAAATAAATTTTGATTTATTTTAGTCTTCCGCTGTATGATCTTGAAAAAGTTTCAAGATCTAACCCTGAAACCCTAGATCTGGTTCCTACACACATATCTCTGGTATTGCCAACTTGGCCATTTTATGAGTTAAAGATAAACAAGTAATACAAAGAAGAGTTCTTTGATCTGTATGATTTTTGAATCATATAGAACTTGTAAATCTTATCTCATGGGTAAAATGATCAAGATTCTATTTACTGGATATGAAAATAAAGCAAGCAAGATATTAGGTCTTGAATATATGGATGTTCAAAGGCTAATAATATCTCGACCTAGAGATGGATACTTCATATAAGATATAGTGTGTTCCTTAATTTGCTTCACAAACATTGTTATCTCATTCTGAAAATATGCCTTAGCAATTACTGTATGTGTTTTAAATTAGATACCATCAAAATTTGTTACTAGTACTCCATATAAGATATGAAAAATAGAAAGAGGCAGGTTGTCCAGCTTACGTGAAAAGAATTGATGTACATAAGTTTTGTACTAGATCAAATTAGTATAAATTTATAGGTTATCCTAAGCGTAGTATGTGATACTACTTCTACCATCCTACTAAACAGAAGGAGTTTTGTCAATAGATATGCCACCTTTTGGAGAAAAAAATTTTTCTAAGAAGGGGACAGTAGGAAGATAATTGAATATGAGAAGTTCAAGACCTATGAACTATCCTATCATAACCTGTGGAATGTTCACAAGTTGATCCTTGCTCAGATGTGCCCATTGATGAGGCACAACCATGACACACACCTCCTCACTGAAGGTCAATCTGAGTGTGTAACGTACCACTCAAAATATGAGTTTGTCATTATGGATGACTGTATACCATACATCATTGTGAATGATGTTTCTTTGACCTATTCGAAAATCATCATGAGTAGAGACTCTGACAAATAGCTTGAAACCATGAAATCTAAAATAAACTCCCTGTACATCAACCAAGTGTGGATAATGGTTGAAGCACCTATGGGTATAACCCAACAGGCTGCTAATAGGAATGTCAATCCAGATTATTGCTTGCTATTGCCACACACTATCTAGAGAGTTTGTCTCTAGTAGGAGGAAAAATCTATTTATGGATTAAAGCAGGTATTGAAGAGTTGGTACTTCTATTTTTGATGACATAGTCAAAATGTTTGACTTTATCAAATATGGATGAACTGTGCATGTGCAAGAAGATAAGTGGGAGACCCACTAACTTCTTGGTTTTTATATATGAATGACATACAGCATATTGAGAAGGTAGTCTCGATATTGCACTCGATTAATAACATGCTTATCACAAAAGTTTTCATGAAAAAGATTTGGATGCAACATCCAATATGTTTGGCATCTATAGTGATAGATGTAAGTGGATGCTAAGCTTGTCACAGTCTAGGTACATAGACTTTATGTTGAAGAGGTTCAACATGAATAGATGTAAAAGTATTTACTTACCCATATATTCAATGTACCAAGCCTGATGTGATATATGTCCTGTGCATAATCATTGATTTCAAGCAGATCTATGATAGGATCTTTTGAAAATTATGAAAAGCATTCTCAAAGTACTGGAGAAGTACTAGAGGAGCAGTGAATTGGAAGAGTTCTAAATAGCAAATTGCATTGGACTCAGTTAATTACTGTGAGTAAAGATTGCTAAGGAAAGTCACCTTATGAAAGGTTCATTACTGAGTTGGGTGTGGTCTCATTAGAAACCCACACACATCCTAAAGTACTTTCACCTTATTCATGATTTGATTCTAAAATGAGTTCATACTAAGAACAGTATAATGGACCAGTTCACTAAGCCTTAACACAGCAGTAGTGTGTTCGCCACCTTGATTGCATGAGCATCAGGTATACGGGTGATTGGCTTTAGTGCAAATGAAAGATTGAAAGAATAGTGCCCTACAAGCCAATCGCATGGATAATATGAAGGGACTTTTCTGTATTTTCTTTCTGCTCATGTGCATGACATTAGTTATTTTATTCATGAGGTATTGTGTTTTATCATCTACTATATCATATTTTTATGATTATGATAAACCTCATAGATTAGGGCAATGATTTTAGAGCCATGATGAGATCATACCAGTGAGACCTAAAATCTTGATAGTCCTAATCTAAAATATTCTTAGTCATTGGATCATCGAGTCAAAAATCGATGATGTCGGTAAGATTGGTACATCCTATGCATGCTCGATGGAGAGAGTGGTTGATCACATAATCACTTATGTGATGACACTAATACAAGAAAGTAGGTGTTTATTAGAGAATGAGTTCACTGAACTGACCCACAGAAAGAACATCTGATGGAGCCTTACAGCATGTCGACAGATGGTTCTCCAATGAGAGTGGTGCATGTGATCCTTTAACCTGAGATCACCATGGTACCTTGTGTATATGGATTCTTACTTTGGTTTATTCTCTAGCATGCCACTTTAAGATGTGTGTGGGATATTCTAGATATAGTGAAGTATGCATGGAGGTTGTGAGTGGTCAATAAGAAATTGATCACTCTTTGTAAGAGAAAAGAACATCCTATGTGATCTCATAGGATGATGACTCTAAGAGTCTCTGACCAGAGCAAGGATAAGTAGTAGAAAAGATTTCTACTAATTCATCAAATGAGTCATCATCATTAAATCGAGATATATATGGATAGGTATTTGGGCTTGACATGTTTCTATACCCATGGCCTGTCTGGGATATTGTGTGATCAAATAATTAAATTGCACGGTAACTCACCATGAAAGGATAATTTTGATATTTTTATCAAATTTTAAATCTTTCAGATAGTTATGACACATTGTTAGATGTCAATCTTGACTTATAGACTCATCAGAATTAAAAGAGTTTAATTTAAAAATTAATTAGGAAGAGTCTTAGTTGATTGAGACTCTTGAGCTAACCTAATCTAATCGAATTATGGTTACGTCAAGAGTCTAGATCCACGCTAGCTAGATTTGAAACCCAATGAGTCATACACAATAGAAATTTGATCTTAGTCCAATCTATTTGGATTTATTGTAAATTTAATGGTTTAATTGAATTGCTAGCATATGAATTAACCCAAGTCTCAATTCGGTTCAGTGCAATGGTGTTTGTGCTAACCCTTGACTTGTTGCCTTAAGCTAATGTGATTGGGTTTGAATCTATAATTATGTAAGTGGCTAATCTAATTTTTATGGAAGAGTTCTATGTGAAATCAACCTCCTCCATGCCAATCCACATGCAAGAAAAAAAATGCTGCCCCATTTATTTTGTGCATTAAGAAGAGGAGTCCTTCTCTTCCACTCCTCGTGTCATGTGATGACTAGTAGATTTGAGGGTGCAGAAGAGAAGGACTTCCTTCTCTGGCAAGGTGTTTGAATGCCAAAATTTATTTGGGATGCCACATGTTTTTATGCGATGAAATGGAAGAGTCCATTTCATATTGGACTCTTAACTTCCTTCCTATTTCTTCTCTTATTCCATGCTAATTCTTAAAGAGTGACAACATCAGATGGCACCTTGGGTAGTGTGCACAGAGGAGAGTCCTTCTGCAGATGAAATATCTAGCTAATTCCCTTAAATGGATATTTATCATTGAGGAAATCAAAGTGATGCCAATAGTTGGCATCGTTTGGAGGTGCCCCTTCCTTCTTATATAAAGGGGGCGTATCCTAGGTGAAAAATATGAAAAAAAATCTGATGATTAGGTGTGAAAATGAAGAGAAAAATGATAGAAAAAATTTAAAAAAATAAGAAAAAGAGAGGAAGAAAAATAGAAAGGAAGGGAAGAGAAAATGGAAAGCATGTGATGCTTGTCCTAAAATCAGATTGTTCAAGTGTTGAACATCTAATCTGATTTTTATGTGGTGAGATTATTTGAGAAATGATTCCTAGAGTAGTCATAGTGGAGGTCTTGAAGGCATACAAGAGATGGTGCAACATGTTCTTACGAAGAACGATTGGCAGCATACTTACAAAGAAGGCTACAGCACTATGTCAAATTGGGAAGGGCCCTAACCAGTCCCGTGTGGATCACCATTGAAGGGCTTCTATTTTAGAGTCTTGTGGAGATCTCATGATTACCAAATCATCATCTTCATGTTGATATATAGCTTCTGATCTCTGCTTGTTGTACATGCTAATGTTGTTTGATTGTAATCATCAAGGTGTTTCTAGGGTTATGTGTTCCGATAGTATAGTTTAATTGTTAAACTTATTTTCAATAGTTGAATCCATATAAAAATTTTTTAAATTTATATTCCGCTGCATCACCGAAATCCAACAGATACCACTGTTGAAATTTCTATGGTGCATATGCATGTGTGTTTCAATTTTTTTTTTTAAATAATATAGTAGAATTAAAGATTAAAATATCTTTTAATCTAAAATATATATGTACGAGAATATAATATACAAGGATTTACTTCATATGCTGAAATTGAACATATACTGATTTTATATTGAAATTGAATATGTGATAAAATCATATACCTGATTCGCGAGTCTTTTTTTTGAATCTAGATCTTGAAGAAAGTAAGTTCTCCTTTAGCCATGCAAGTGCCTGGCCTCTATAGGTATCCACTTGGAATCAGCCTGGAATAACCCTCTTCTCCAAAAATGATCATCTTACAAATCTGAATGAAGTCTGGATCACGATCAAGTCTTTGATCTTTTTTTTGATCTTTTTCTTCTCTTCTTTTCTTGATCTCTTTTTCTTGATTTTGCTGCAATCAAGCTCTAAAAATTAGTATTCAAAAGAGATGCCCAACCTCCTTTGGGCATTGGAAGATCGAGACACCCAACAATGCTTGGGCATTAGAACCAAGAGGGATGAGAGAGGGAGGCATGGGGGGCTAATAGGAGGCTTCGAGCTTGCTGAAAATCTGATGCTAAGATCCTTAAAGAAGGGTCCTTTAAATAGAGGAAAGGTTTGAATCATACTAAAAACTAACTCAGCCCCATAGTATGAGTCCTAATCGCATTAGGACTCCATGTATGCCTCTATCTTTGACCATGCCTAAAAGAACTAAGGGGCACCAACCCTTGGCCCCTCTACGGCTCTCTCTCACATGCCTCATAAGGCAAAGGGTGAGCCCCTCATTATCCATCATGCCACCAACTAAGTGGGTGCGCCCACACTTGATCAAATCAAGTGGCACCCCACTAATTTCAATCAAGGGATTGACTAGGGGTTTGAACTCCTAATTCAAATGATCCAAAATTCTAGACATCCAACAATTGGAGCCCAATAAATCTAATTTATTTAGATCTTTAGCAGATAATTAACTTGAATTAATCTTATCAAATAAGTAATTCAAGATCAAATAAAAAATTGGGTTCAACCTTGTGCTAGTAAGGTTACCTTGAACCCAATAGGATTTCTCTAAATCCAATTTAGACTTCATAAGCTCAATTACATAATCCAAATCTAATCTCTTTGTTGTGTGATCTCATAAATTCAATTCTATCTAGTAGTGAAATATACTATGATCTCTATCAAAATATCATTGAAACTCTTTTTAATGGGTCAGAACAATTCCACTCTAACTCATCAAAAATTATCGATCCTGAACAACTTTAGTGAGCTCTCACAATCCACCAATAACATCTAGCAGTATGTAGTGGCAATCCAGCAGAATCAAAAAAGAACCTCAAAATATAGTTTTCATGTAATTCAATCTCTCTATCGTGAGTTCCAACTAGATGGTAGGTCATGGATAAATCGTTAAACCTCATCATCAGTCATATGATAGATTCGATTAGCTCAAGTCCAATTATGACTCTCATGAAAATTTTTTCCAACAATCACACTGCTGTAGTCACAAACTCATAGACTTAGCCTCTCAAATTTTATAGGACTTCTCTTCTCTATCAAGGTCGATAGATTCTATCTAGATGTGCACCCTACTCCTACAGTGGATCAACTATCACCAACATCCACTATAAAGACTCAATGAGGCTATGTTTATGTGTACAGTCAAACTCCAATAACCTTATTGTGAGCAACCGTGCCATCATAGGTTAAAAGATCATTCATACAATTATAGCATCGAGATGATCACTGATAATTGAGTAAAAATCCAAGTAATCTCTCGTATGGTCACGCTGAATATTAGTTATTCTCTAACAACTACTTACACTTGTCACTCAGTATCTTTATATTCTAGACTAGAGACTCATCTACCTTATAGAAAGCGATCTATGCATCACTCTATCCAAATCGATCATCGTTCTCATGATGATACTATGATCGAAAGTATTTAAGAATTAATTATACATGCCTCTAATTCTCAATACCTTGAGAATATATATCGTAAGTATTAATTTTATGGATGATTCAAGGACATATCTCACTTGAGTAAAAATAAATTTATCTTTTTATTGATCAAATTAATATTTTAAGTATAAAATTGTATCCTAGAGTTATTATAATATATCAGCCATTTTGACTTTTAGGATAGACTCTAACACTTCTTCTTCCTTTTAAAAAGAGAGAGAAAACTATCAGATTAGATCAGAGTTCTTAATCCTCCTATAAATCTCTTTGATTTTCTTAAGAAGAGAATCAAAAGAGATTGAAGATTTGATAATTCAATGAGTGATCTCTACAAGAAAGCTAGCATCTCGGTGAGATCGAGATCTCCTGATCAGATCAGTCTCATGTAGATTTCTATAGAGGTCGGACACTTGTGCGGCTTCAAAAGGACCTTGAAGACATCTATAAATTATTAGATTGTAGATTTAATAGACCATAAAGATATCCACGGATCATCAGATCGTAGTGAAGATCTATCAATATAAAGAAAAAAATTAGATTTTTATTTTTGCTTATATCTTGATCTTGTACATATGATGATGCCTGGGTTATGTTGAGATATGATCTCTATATATATGCTTGATTAGATTAGATCTAATTAGAGATTTATTTTAATATCATTCTCACATAAGGTTGTCCTGATATAACATGGGTCATTATATTATATGGTTGTCTTAAAATAATATTAAAAAAATTTTAAAATTCTCTTTCACTGCGTGTTTAAAATTTTTGAAATCTTTGCATGCATATCGGATCGTCATGTGATGGCATTTCTTAATAGTGGTATCAGAGCCATCTCATTATTGTAAGATTAAGATTAGATTTCAAATCTAAAAATTATTTTCAAATCTGAAATCATAAATGATTATGAAAAAGAGATGGAGTTCAATATCTAAAAATTATTTTTAGATCTAAAAATCTGAATGATTGAAATTTATACAATGGATTTCATGATCTAAAAAGCTATTTTCAGATCTAAAATTTAGATTATTTTATATTCATGCATTGATTTCAAGATCTAAAATTATTTTAAGATCTAAAAATTTGATTTCTTATGTTCATACATCCATAAATTCGATATCTAATTTTCATATGATGTGAATCCTGTTAGATCTGAATTTATCTTTATTATATGTTCATGCATGAGATGATGTTCATAGATAGAGATTCATCTTGATGTGATCTTTGATGATATGGATATTTTCAAATTCGAATAATTTGATGAACATAAGTTTTATAAATCAATCTTAGATCATCCTAAGATAAGATTGTCCTAGCATAATGAGGGTCATTGTGTGGTATGGTTGTCCTAGGATCAAAATAGATTGATACACAAAACATCATAAAAAATTAGCATGAATATAAGGACTATGTGATAGTCACACGTGTATTTTTCATGGATACATATGGTGATCTCCATGAATTACTATAAGCCCTAGGAGTAGGGTTGTATTATGAATACACTTTAGATGGATGCAATCTTAATTTAAGGTGAGAAACCGAAAGCCAAATCTACTTTGGAATAGGTTGACCTATTGGTGTCTAAGGCAAGTACTTTGAAAGGTAGTTACTTAATTAGAATCATTGCATCAGCAGCAGGGAGCCTCCCATTGATCATCACTTATCTTACCAATTTGATTAACCAAATTCTAATTTGGGATGCTTAGTATTAAGTTCACCACGATTGTATTGCACCATGAGTTTGGTCTTGATGAGTCAAGATGCGATCTCACTGATAGATCCAATTTAATTATGGATTTACATACGATATAAATTAACAATTAAAATCTAAGAAGATCTTAATTAAATTTTCTCATAAAATATTAAGTCGAGCGGTCTTCCACCATTGTAGATGTGCGAGCCCTTTAGGATGTTGACTATTCTCGGTTGGTCACAGTGCTTCAGTTGCATCAAAAAAGATGCAACCACTCTATAGCATAAAATGCTATAGGATAAAGATAGGGTTGGGCCCAATTATTGTCAGGTAAGGGACCTAATAATGACTTTACACCTGCTAGTGAGTGATGGGTCTGACTTAACTAAGAAATAAGGCCAATAACTATCAGGTGAGGCCTTAGAACTTAGAGGCCAGAGATTGCTGCAATGTGCTTGGAGAAGCATTAGATAGAAGTTGTCCACTCATTGGTTGACACATCTCCAATAACTGTCAGGTGAGGTGGTGTGCCAATTGGTGGGATCACAGTACCTACTTGAAATTCTAATCCTGAAGATTTTTTGTTTCTCTACTTGAGGAGTGTAAGAGATTCGAGAAAATAGTGGGAGGTATATTTATTTTAAAAGATCCTAGAACAAATATTAAAATCAAGTATAAAAATCTAACTAGAATCTTTACTGTTGATAGAATAAAATATTGGCTTCAAATCTTTTAGCTCACATATTAGAAGCCAATTGACTAACCAAATAAGTTATAAAGACTAGCTCAGGAATCTAAAATAGTTTAAGATTCTGAAGGATTAAGCTTATATCATGTCTAGAATATCCCTATGTTACCAAACCATCTGATAATTGATCAAAAGACAATCAGTTCATGATCATTGTTTGACAATGATTAAGAGCTTGGATGAGCTTAAGAAGCTTGACTATATATAAGGAATTGCAAATGGATTTGATCCTACAATCCCTTACCAATCCATATGGGTAGTTTATAGAAACTACCACATAAATTAAATTGATTGTACTTGATTAAATTATTGAACATATTGGTGACTATTGAAGGGACCTTGAAGAGTTCAAGGGGTAGAATTCTCACTATGGAGTGGGCTTCTACTTCCAAGAGAAGGTCTATTTGGAAGAAAAAAAATCTATGAAGAAACATAAGTCCAAGAGTAAGCCAAAGCAGGAACTATTCTATATATTTGGAAAGCCTAAAGGAAAAAACTAGACATACCTCCAGAAGGTTTGTTGGATCTGCTCAATATCGGTATCTGAGTAGATAGTGAGTGCCATAGGATTTGAGAAATCTAAAAATGAGATAAACCCAAAGTATATGTAGAACCTCAGATTTGGTCATATTGGAGGGGATAGAATAAACAAATTGGAATGGCATGACCTTTTAGGCTCATCGGCTCTCAAGTCATTTTCGGTTTGCAAATTCTACCTTTAAGGATAAATGACTAGACTATCCTTTATGGGACATAGGGTGAGGACCACTGAGATACTTGATTTGGTACATACTGAAGTGTAGCCTATTTGATGTGCAAGCCAGAGGTGGTTATCTTTACTTTGATACTTTTACTGATGACATTTTATATTATAAGTATATGTGTGACATACAAATCTGAAGCCCTTGAAAAATTCAAAGAATTCAGATATGAAGTAAAGAAGTAAACTAGAAAATCCTTAAGATTCTTCGATGAGATCGAGGAGATATATACCTTAGTGGAAGTTTCTAATCCATCTCAAAAAAAATGATATAATTTCATAATGGACTCTTTCTGGTGCACCTCAATTCAAGGGGTGTCGGAAGGGAAGAAAGGGATCCTATTTGATATGGTCTAATCCATAATGAACATCACTGATCTACCCTTATACCTTTAGGAATAAGTTTTACTACTGAATAGTTTCTTCTAAGTCTAATCTGATCACGCCATATGAGATGTGGCATGGTGAGGATGTCCGGTCCATGTCAAGCAACAACAGGCAGATAAATTAAAGATTAAGTCTATGAGAGCTCATTTCTAAGGTATCCTAAAGAGTTTAGGATATACTAATTTTACTTTTCAAAAGATCACAGTATGATTATGACCCACATGCTATATTCTTGAAGAAATAGTTTATCTAAGATAGAGACAGTGGAAGAAAAATTGAGCTCAAATAAAAAGTCTCTAAAGAGCAACAAGCCATAGAGCCTATAGAACCTATTCATATTGAGCCAGTATATGTAGTACCTCTTCTATCTCATAGGTCAAGTAAAATCTCTCATCCTACTAAAAGATACCTAGGTATTCTAACAGAAGTTGTAGAGAAAATATTTCTCATAGGAGACAAGAAATATGGAGATAATCCCAAAACTACTACGAGTTGATGTTAAACATCAATTTTGAGAAGTGGTTGAATACAATGAACCTAAAAGTTGACTCGATGCACTCTAACCAAGTCTGATCCTTAGTAGATCCACCAGCAGGTATAGTACCTATTGGATTCAAATGGATCTACAAGAGAAAGAGATATAAAGGTAGAGATCTTTAAAACAAGCATCTCAAAATAAGGATACTCGATGCGATCAAATGGTTTGATCTCATCAAAAATAAGAGAAAACATGTGTTGGTAAAAAGGGTCAATGGGAGTAATGTTATATTCCTCGTATTGTACATGGATTTCATCCTCCTTATTGAAAATATTGTTTCCATACTGACAATGGTTAGAACATGGTTATCTAAAGAAATTCTCCATAAGAGACTTTTGGAAAACATCCTATATATGTCTATGAGATAGATATAGGTCATCTATTAGCATACTATTTTCACAGAAGATGTATATAAAAGAGGTGCTGAAGAGGTTCAACATGAAAAATCCTAAAAAAATTTCTACCCCTTGGGCATAGGATTAATCTCTCCGAGAAGATATGTGGGACACACCAATGGAGATACAGTACATAAGCTAGATCCCTTAAGTTTCAGCTAGTGGGAGCCTCATATATACTATGTGCATGACTTGATATATCATTTCTGTGAGTGTCACAAGCACTATTATAGGATAAGGCTATGGTAGTGGTTCGAAACTACTGTCATAATCCAAAAAATCGCTGCTATAGCCTATGACAGTGATTTCATAATTGCTGCCACTGTTGCCGTCGCCGTAGGTTTATGGCAATGATTGTTGCAGCGGTTACCGTAACTACTGCCATACAAGGGTATAGCAATGATTATTAAATTACTACTAAAATCAGATCTATCATAGTAGTATATAGCAGCGGTTGGTAAACCGCTGCTATAATATCTATAGCAACAGTTCCTAAATCGCTGCTATAGCCTCTACAGTAGCGGTTTAGGAGTCACTGCTATAGATCCTCTAGCAGTGGTTAGAAAACCGCTACTATAACCACTGTCGTAGATTATAGCAGCGATTATTGAACCGTTGCCATAGATTATGGCAGTGGTTCGCACAGATATATGGCTGCAGTTAGTATGGATACGGCAACTATTGCGCAACCACTGCTGCAGGCAGTTGGATAGCAAAAAAAATATAAATTTATCTTTTTTTATCTTTTTTTATCTAATAAATATAATTTAATATATAATTGCTCAAATTAAAACTTGAAAGAATCAAATATTTCTGTTGCCCAGCTATGCAACCCAAGAGGGGGGATGAATTGGGTTTTTGAAAATTTAAAATTAATCTAGAACTACAAGGATTAAGTAATAAAAGGCAAGTTAGTTGAAGTGAGTGATTTGAGCAATGTAAAAATATTAGATGTAAGAGTGCAAGAAAAAAAGAAAATAAGATAGAGAATAAGTAAGCACACCACAAACAACCAAGATTTATAGTGGTTTGGTGCCAACCTTGCACCTACATCCACTCTCCATGCTCCTACTTGGGAATTCAAATCCACTAAATCGTATTCAAAAAGAATACAACGTTGGTACCTCTGACTCTAGCTATCCCAATCTAGAACACTTATTTTTTGAGTACAAACCAACTCAATACAATCCAATTCAAGGTCCAGATCAACCTTTCCACGTTTTGGAATCCTTCCAAAACTAAAGATCAACTCAAAAATAGAGTATAACAGTTAATCACATGAAAATACAAATGTAGCTCTTTTAATGAGCAAATAAAGTTTTAAATATACTTTACACAATAATGAAGAAGCTTTTCTGATTCTCCTCAAGATTGTTGAAGACTTGAATGAGCTCTTGAGGGGTTGGTGAACTTGAAATGAAAGCTTCTTTAACTTCAAAAAGGCTCTTTGCTTAGGACTGAAATGAATACTTGAAAAACTTTTTTTCTTTCTTCCTTTAAGTACCTTTTATAGCTTCAAATGATGGTGGAGAGTGATCTGGGTAGTTTTAGAGCCGTTGGAGATCATTAAATGAGCATTAAATGTATCAAAATGAGCTGAAAAACTAGCCGTTATAAAATTTTTCCATCGCAGGGATCGACTCATAGGGTCGACTCATACACATGAGTCGACTCATAGGGTCGACTACTGTGGCATAAAATAGAAAATAATTATTCTGTAATTTTGACATGCACAGCAGCAACAGAGATTGACTCATAGGGTTGACTCATGCACAGGGGTCGACTCAATTGGGTGTGCCAGCCAAAAAACAGCATGCTGTTCAGCCCCATTTGACATGAGTCGACTCATGGGGTCAACTCAATTTTATAAATATTATTTTTTTTCAAAATATACATCCAAAAAGTGTAAAATTTTCTTCAATAGATCACAAATCTTCTGTGCTTGCTCCTGAGGCTTTCGAGTTAGGACTTGATAAAATTATGATTTTGCCCTTAAAAAATAATAAATCTTTTTTCAAGCCAAAATCATTAGTAACCCCCTCAAATACTTTGTAATCATCAAAATCAATTCAAAGAGCAACAATCTCTCCCTTTTTGATGATGACAAAATACTTAAGCAAAAGTAGAGTATAACATATATAAAGCATTGAACATGAATTTTAAATTTATGAAGATGCATCACTTAAACATCATAGCCAGTTATTTGAATGAAATGCATCATGAGTAGTTTGAAGATCAATTTAAAATTTACTTATAAGATCATTTGCTTTGAAGATTAAATTAAAAATTGCTGATAATTTTGGTTCTTTGACACATTTGCTTTGACAATTTTGCTTATTGCTCTCGATTCTATTTCTCTATTGCTTATTACTCGATCTCGATTTTTGATTCTTTACTCTCCTTTTGTGACAGTATCAATTAAGATCTTAAGAGATTTTGAAGAGAGAAAAAAAAAGATAACATAAAGGAAATATTTTTTCTACTCCCCCTTTTTGATACCATATTTTATTTCTTTACTCCCCCTCTTTCATTATTTATTTCTCTACTCCTCCTCACTATAGCAATTATAAAAGACATATCAATTTGCTCATTTAGAAGATATTGCTATTCATGATATTTCATCACACATATATGAGTCATTTTTCATATCTTATAATTAAAATATTTTAATTGATCCCATTCATAAACATTAATCCAAAGACATTCATTGAAATTCAAAGCATAAAAAATGTATATATCAAAATGTGACTGAATACATTAAGTCAAAATACATAGATCATACAAAAATCATGGATAACAACTATCCAAGAGTCAATCAGCCAACAAAATACAAAGGCCATAAGATAGATCCTAGACAAAAAAAAAAAGATTAACTATTCTAGATCTAATAGATGTCATGGCTGGAGTCATCAGAATCAAAAGAATCAGAGATATGATGAGGAGATGTAGAATCAAATCCATAGACACGACCTCGACCACGTCTACCTCGGCCATGGGTATAAGTACCGACATGAGTAGAGGAGCGAGAGGATCCTGGAGCTGGGGAAGATATGGACTGTGCTAGAAGAGAAAGTCTGATAGTGTCCAAAAGATCCAAGGCTCTCGACACAGACTGCATCAGGATACTAAACTGAGTAGAAGCGGTCTCACTGGAGCCCCTGATCTCTCTCCTCAAAAAGTCAAATCCACTCTCTAAAACTTCTTAAAGTCTAGCTGCCTCTGCAGATAGGTCTGAGACTTCCGTGATGTTCTCTTGTGGCTGGAGATGGGCTAAAACTTGCCTCTGCAAATCTAGAACTCTGTCCGTCAGTCTCAAAACACATCTCTCAAGCTCCTCAAGTCATACGGACTGAGCTGTGAGCATCTGAAAAATAGTAAAGATATGAGGGATCAAAGTCTGATCTGAAACAGCCTGAGAAATCATCCCCTGAGCAAAACCTGAGGTGGCAAACTACTAAGAAAAAATGAAGGCAACATGCTGGGACAGCATCTCAATCTGATCGTCTACTAGTCTGATCTCTAAATGATCTACTCTACTCTCAGACTGTGATACAGAAACATACCTCCTCACAGACTCTGAAGGACCAGCCTCATGATCAGACAAAAACTGAATATCTGAAGATGCTCTGTGATCACGAAGAGGTGAAGATAGTCTCTCCTCCTCTACTCTCTCCTCAACACCCTTTGACCAACTGCCATCAGTCTGTGAAAAACCATACGATGCAGTGTGTGATAGTTGATGGTGTCAGAATGAGACAACCTAGTAACTGCCTCCTCCTCAAAACTGACTCCGAACCTCCTAAAGACCAAGGTGAGTGCCATACCAAAAGGCAAATGAGCCTTAGACCTGTTCAGGGTCTCTCTTATGGCCTCAAACATCAAAGCAGGAAGGTTCAAGAGGGTCTGGGTGATCACATGATATATGATGCAAATATCCCTACCAGATAGGAGGTCATGTCTGCCACTCCTAAGGATAAACAGTTTGATTACCATGTGATGTAACAGCCTCATCTCCACAGAAAGAATTTTTTCTTCTAATTTATTCAAACTTCAGTAAAAGTTCTCTCTAAGATAACATTAATTCCTTCTTCTTTAATTGGGAGCTCCATATTAGTATAGCCTTCACAATGCAAGTGCAGGATTTATCCCAAATGCACAGGATCAAGAATAATATCAACACCTTTCACTATAAACTTTACTGTTTCATTGAAGTAACTTAAATTCAAATAAAATTATATGACCAGATCAACATAAGTATTTTCTTTCAAAAGATAGTAAAACTTTCATCCTTGATTTTTAATCTTTGATCCAATAGAGAACCCTTCTTTTTCAAAAAATTTGAAATCTGTATTCTTCCCGAGTTTCACTTTTCGATCAGAGAGAGGTACCTTGATTGGACTAATTGGAGACTGTGTAGAAGCTGAAGCAGAACCTAGAGCTGGGATTGAAGTAGGAGAGGACTCGGCTACTATTCTCTTTCTGCGCACACTCTCTTCCAACCCGCGAACAGATTTTCTTCTTTTTGGGAGCTTCATTTTGGGAGCCATTTGGATAAGAAGGACTTGCAAGGAGTTTAGGAGACTAAATGAGGTAGAGAAGAAAGGATTCTAGTGGAAAAGCCAAGATTTTGGAGAGGTGAAGTGTCGATTTGGAGAAGAGAGGTAGAATCTAGAGCAAGCTCGAACCGCCCAAACGAGGAAGAAAGAGGAGAGGAAGTTGGTTCCTAAACGGGTAATTTGAAGGGTAAAAATTGGTGGGAAGAGAGATTTGAGAGAAATCTTTGATTTGAGGGAGAAGAGAGGGAGAGCTTTTGGTTCAGTGGAAGGAAGAAGAAGAAGGGTTAAGTCAGCTCAAAGAAAATTTTCCAATAAAAAGAGAGCACCTAAAGGGTTTTGACAGAATTATAAGTTTACCCTAAGGTCGACCCTGGGGGTCGACTCATGGCACAGAAAAATTCGTAAAAATGATGAAAAAATTTGAAAAAATCTAAAACTTTGAGGAAAAAGTGTCTACCTAGAGATTGATCATGTGAAGTACAGTTTTGAGCTTTTAAGAGAAAAGAAGAGATGAGAATTGAGCTCAAAAAATTTGGTTCAATGAATTTTTGGCATTAAGAACTTGGAATTAGAGAGATATTTAAGCTGATGGATCAAGGATTCCTAGTTCTCTTCTAATTTTACAAAATCTATCTTTACTTAAGGCCTTGGTAAAAATGTCAGCCAATTATTTCTCAGTACATACATAGTCAAGAATTATATTATTATTTTGAACATGTTCTCTTATGAAATGATGTCTAATTTCAATATATTTTGATCTAGAGTGCTGAATTAGATTTTTAGTTAGATTGATAGTACTAGTATTATCACATCTTATGGGAGTTTTATTGAGTTTGATGTCAAAGTCCTCAAGTTGTTGCTTAATCCATAAGATTTGAGTATAATAACTTCCGGCTACAATGTATTCGGCCTCGGCCATAGACAGTGCCACCAAATTTTGCTTCTTGCTAAACCAAGAGATTAAGTTAACTCTATGAAATTGACAAGTTCTACTAGTACTTTTTCAGTCTAATCTACATCCAGCAAAATCGACATTTGAATATTCTATTAAGTCAATTGATGAGTTCTTAGAATATCATAGTCTTAGAGTTTGTATACCATTTAAATATCTAAGGATTTTTTTAACTGTATTCAAGTGTGATTCTTTTGGATTTGATTGAAAGCGAGCACAAAGACATATACTAAATATAATATCTGGTCTACTAGCAGTTAAATACAATAGAGAATCAATCATGCCTCTATAAAATTTTAAGTCTACATTTTTACCTCCTTCATCCTTGTCAAGCTTACATGATGGGCTCATGGGTGTACCAATTGCTTTGGAACCCTCCATTCTAAATTTTTTAAGTAGTTCTCTTGTATATTTGCTTTGAGTGATGGAGATTCCTTCCTTTGTTTGTTTGATTTGGAGTCCGAGGAAGAATATAAGTTCTCCCATCATGCTCATCTCGAACTCTCTCTATATGAGCTTAGCAAAATCTTGATAAAAAGTTTCATTAATAAATCCAAAAATAATATCATCAACGTATATTTCTATAACTAAGATATCATCTTGATTTCTTTTAATGAAAAGAGTTGTGTCTATATTTTTTTTAAAAAATCATTATTAAGCAGAAATTTACTTAGCCTTTCATACCAAGCCCTAGGTGCTTGTTTCAAACCATATAATGCTTTGTTTAATTTAAAAATATGATTAAAAAAAGTATGATTTTCAAAATTGGGAGGTTGTTTTACATAAACTTTTTCAGCAATATATCTATTTAGAAAAGTACTTTTGACATCCATTTGGAATAACTTAAAATTCATAAAGCAAGCATATGCAAGTAAAAATCTAATTGCTTCTAATCTAGCAACAGGTGCAAAGATCTCATCAAAATTAATTCTTTCTTCTTGATTATAACCCTTTGCAACCAATCTTGCTTTATTCCTAATTATATTTTCATGTTCATCCAGTATATAGAATTATTCTATATACCCATTTTGTATCAATTACTGGATAATTTTTAGATCTTGATACTAACTTTCATACATTATTTCTTTCGAATTGATTAAGTTCTTCTTGCATTGTATTTATCCAATTGTAATCTTTTTCAGCTTCATCTATGGTTTTAGGTTCAAAATGAAAAAAAAATACAAAATGATTTTATGCATCTCTAAGAGAGGAATGAGTTCTTACTCTATGTGTAGGATCACCAATGATCAATTCTTTGGGGTGATTGTGATCATACCTCCATTCTTTAAGTAGATCATTTGAGCCTTGATATTGTTCTTGTTGCTCTTCACCTTCATCCTCTTGTTTGTTTTTATGTTCTTCTTTATTTTGAATTGTTGAGTCTTTTAGGGTGATCTCCTTCATCCCTTCTATAAGAGGATCTGCATCATCAATACCTTCATTCTTTCTTGAAGGAAGATCGTTAGTTTCATCAAAAATAATATGTATTGACTCCTCTACTACTAAAATTCTTTTGATGAAACTCTAAAAGCTTTGCTAGAAGAAGAGTAACCAAGAAAAATAGCTTCATCAAATTTTGCATCAAATTTTTTAGTCTTTCTTTACCATTGTTCAAAACAAAACATCGACAACCAAAAACATGAAAATATGCAATGTTTGGTTTTTTTCTTTCCAAAGCTCATAGAGAGTTTTTTTTAAAATTAATCTAATTAAAGCATGATTTAATATGTAACATGCCATGTTAATTACTTCCATCCAAAAATATCTTGGGAGGTTGCTTTCACATAGCATGGTACAAGCCATTTCTTCGAAGATTCTATTTTTTCTTTCTACTACCTCATTTTGTTGGGGTGTCCTAGATGCTGAAAAGTTGTGGTCAATATCTTTTTCATCATAAAATTTTTCAAAATCTTGATTTTAAATTCGATTTCATGATCACTTCGAATATTTTGAATTAAAAAACTTTTTTTATTAGTGATTTTTCGATAAAATTTTGAGAACACATGAAAAGTTTTATCTTTATGCCAAAAAGAAGACCCATGTAAAATGAGAGAAATCATCAATAATCACAAAGCCATATCATTTTCCACCTAGACTAGTGTTCTAGTGGGTCCAAATAAATCCATGTGCAATAGTTCTAATGGCCTAGAAGTTGAAATAATATTTTTAGATTTAAATGAGACTCTTGTTTGTTTACCTAGTTGGCATGCATCATAAATTCTATCTTTTTCAAAATTTAATTTGGGTAAGCCAGTAACTAATTCTTTTTTAATAAATTTTGAAAGTGAATGCATGCTAATATGTGCAAACCTACGATGCCAAAGCCAACTAGTCTAATTAATCTTGGCATTCA
>NC_025995.2:72051553-72133860 GCF_000442705.2 Elaeis guineensis | reverse complement strand
CATTTAATGCCAAAATATCTGGAGGCGGCAGTGCGCAGGATTCGAAGGGACGGTTCCGGCTGTACCCATCTCTCTCTCTCTCTATGTACTTCCTTCGCTTGAAATTCAAATTCGGAAGTAGGGGGACTGGTGTTGGGTATAAAATACCCACAGCCGAAACCCTCGATGAAATCGACAACAGCACAGCTCCGCCCGGACTCCTACGGGAGCCGGGCTCCGCCACCGACTTCAGAACAGCTCCGCCCGAACTCCTACGGGAGTCGGGCTCCGTCGCCGACTTCAGCACAGCTCCGCCTGGACTCCTACGGGAGCCGGGCTCTGCCGCCGACTTCAGAACAGCTCTGCCCGGACTCCTACGGGAGCCGGGCTCTGCCACCGACTTCAGAACAGCTCCGCCCGGACTCCTACGGGAGCCGGGCTCCGCCGCCGACTTCAGAACAGCTCCGCCCGGACTCCTACGGGAGTCGAGCTCCGCCGCCGACTTCAGAACAGCTCCGCCCGGACTCCTACGGGAGCCGGGCTCCGCCGCCGACTTCAGAACAGCTCCGCCCAGGCTCCTACGGGAGCCGGGCTCCACCACCGACATCGACAACAGCACAGCTCCGCCCGGACTCCTACGGGAGCCGGGCTCCGCCGCCGACTTCAGAATAGCTCCGCCCGGACTCCTACGGGAGCCAGGCTCCACCGCCGACTTCAGAACAGCTCCGCCCGGGCTCCTACGGGAGCCGGGCCCCAGCACGGCTTCGCCCGGACTCCTACGGGAGCCGGGCTTCGCCTCCGACATCAACTGCAGCACAGCTCCACCCGGACTCCTACGGGAGCCAGGCTTCGCTCTCAGTATCAACTGCTGGTAAGCTCCGTCCGGACTCCTACGAGAGCCAGACTTCACCTTTAACTTTGGTTGCAAAGGACTCCGCCCGGACTCCCACAGGAGTCGGGCTCCGCCTCCGACATCAACTGCAGCACAGCTCTTCCTGGACTCCTACGGGAGCCAGGCTCCGCTCTCAGTATCAACTGCTGGTAAGCTCCGTCCGGACCCTTATGGGAGCCGGACTTCACCTCTAACTCTGGTTGCAGAGGACTTCGCCCGAACTCCTACGAGGGCCGGGTCCCGCCCGCAACTTCAACTCCGAGAGGGTTCCGCCCGGACTCCTATGGAAATCAGACTCCACCCGCGACCCCAGCCGCCAGGAGGACCTCTCCCGGACCTCTACAGAGGCCGGGCTCCGACCGTCGCCGAGCTTCAATCAACAGACCCGCGCCCCCTGGCAGGCCACAATAACGGCCACGAACCTGCTCCACCTCCTGCGACGGATACCGGGCGATTCTCCCATCCGCTGGCAAGTCACGACAACGGGCGCTTTTCCACTCCCTGCAACTGATTCCACGTGGTGAGCTGCGGTGATGGCCACGATTCTGCTCCACTACCTCTCGCAATAAATTCCTCTAACCACGGGCGGCCCACGACCAGACGGTTACAAGTGTCGCTATCAATCCGTTACCTCCTCCGCCTATAAAAAGGGGGATCCAGATACGTTATTCTCTAAGCTCATTTCTTATCTCAAAACTCTGCTAAATTCTCCGTTCGAGCACTCCATTCTTGTTGAGGTAGAGAACTGACTTGAGCATCGGAGGGTCTTGCCGGAGCAACCCCACCTCCGGTTTAGACTTCCCTTGCAGGTCCCGGCGGCGACCGCGGCTTCCCGACTCCAGCTTCTCCGGCGCAAGCAGATTTTTGCACCAACATAAGTAAATTTTAAATTGATTTTCAAACTACTCATGATGCATTTCATTCAAATAACTGGCTATGATGTTTAAGTGATGCATCTTCATAAATTTGAAATTCATGTTCAATGCTTTATATATGTTATACTCTACTTTTGCTTAAGTATTTTGTCATCATCAAAAAGGGAGAGATTGTTGCTCTTTGAATTGATTTTGATGATTACAAAGTATTTGAGGGGGTTACTAATGATTTTAGCTTGGAAAAAGATTTATTATTTTTCAGAGGCAAAATCATAATTTTATCAAGTCCTAACTCGAAAGCCTCAGGAGCAAGCACAGAAAATTTGTGATCTATTGAAGAAAATTTCACACTTTTTGGATGTATATTTTGAAAAAAAATAATATTTATAAAGTTGAGTTGACCCCATGAGTCGACTCATATCAAATGGGGCTGAACGGCATGCTGTTTTTTGACTGGCACACCCAATTGAGTCGACCCCTATGCATGAGTCAACCCTATGAGTCAATCTCTGTTGCTGCTGTGCATGCCAAAATTATAGAACAATTATTTTCTATTTTATGCCACAGTAGTCGACCCCATGAGTCAACTCATGTGTATGAGTCGATCCTATGAGTCGATCCCTGCGATGAAAAAATTCCATAACAACTAGTTTTTCAGCTTATTTTGATACATTTAATGCTCATTTAATGATCTCCAATGGCTCTAAAACTACCCAGATCACTCTCCACCATCATTTGAAGCTATAAAAGGTACTTAAAGGAAGAAAGAAAAAAAGTTTTTCAAGCATTCATTTCAGCCCTAAGCAAAGAGCCTTTTTGAAGTTAAAGAAGCTTTCATTTCAAGTTCACCAATCCCTCAAGAGCTCATTCAAGTCTTCAACAATCTTGAGGAGAATCAGAAAAGCTTTTTCATTATTGTGTATAGTATATTTAAAACTTTATTTACTCATTAAAAGAGCTATATTTATATTTTCGTGTGATTAACTGTTATACTCTATTTTTGAGTTGATCTTTAGTTTTGGAAGGATTCCAAAATGTGGAAAGGTTGATCTGGACCTTGAATTGGATTGTATTGAGTTGGTTTGTACCCAAGAAATAAGTGTTCTAGATTGGGATAGCTAGAGTCAGAGGTACCGACGTTGTATTCTTGTTGAATACGATTTAGTGGATTTGAATTCCCAAGTAGGAGCATGGAGAGTGGATGTAGGTGCAAGGTTGGCACCAAACCATTATAAATCTTGATTGTTTGTGGTGTACTTACTTGTTCTCTATCTTATTTTTTTTTTCTTGCACTCTTACATCTAATATCTTCATATTGCTCAAATCACTCACTTCAACTAACTTGCCTTTTATTACTTAATCCTTGTGGTTCTAGATTAATTTTAAATTTTCAAAAACCCAATTCATCCCCCCCTCTTGGGTTGCATAGCTGGGCAACAGAAATATTTGATTATTTCAAATTTTAATTTGAGCAATTATATATTAAATTACATTTATTAGATAAAAAAGATAAATTTATATTTTTTTTGCTATCCAACAGCCTGCAGCAGTGGTTGCGCAATAGTTGCCGTATCCATACTAACTGCAGCCATATATCTGTGCGAACCACTGCCATAATCTATGGTAACGGTTCAATAATCGCTGCTATAATCTACGACAGTGGTTATAGTAGCGGTTTTCTAACCACTGCTAGAGGATCTATAGCAGTGACTCCTAAACCGCTACTGTAGAGGCTATAGCAGCGATTTAGGAATTGCTGCTATAGATGTTATAGCAGCGGTTTACCAACCGCTGCTATATACTACTATGATAGATCTGATTTTAGTAGTAACTTAATAATCACTGCTATACCCTTGTATGGCAGTAGTTACGGTAACCACTGCAACAACCATTGCCATAAACCTACGGCGACGGCAACAGTGGCAGCAATTGTGAAATCACTATCATAGGCTATAGCAGCAATTTTTTGGATTATGACAGTAGTTTCGAACCACTACCATAGCCTTATCCTATAATAGTGCTTGTGACACTCACAGAAATGATATATCAAGTCATGCACATAGTATATATGAGGCTCCCACTAGCTGAAACTTAAGGGATCTAGCTCATGTACTGTATCTCCATTGGTGTGTCCCACATATCTTCTCGGAGAGATTAATCCTATGCCCAAGGGGTAGAAATTTTTTTAGGATTTTTCATGTTGAACCTCTTCAGCACCTCTTTTATATACATCTTCTGTGAAAATAGTATGCTAATAGATGACCTATATCTATCTCATAGACATATATAGGATGTTTTCCAAAAGTCTCTTATGGAGAATTTCTTTAGATAACCATGTTCTAACCATTGTCAGTATGGGAACAATATTTTCAATAAGGAGGATGAAATCCATGTACAATACGAGGAATATAACATTACTCCCATTGACCCTTTTTACCAACACATGTTTTCTCTTATTTTTGATGAGATCAAACCATTTGATCGCATCGAGTATCCTTATTTTGAGATGCTTGTTTTAAAGATCTCTACCTTTATATCTCTTTCTCTTGTAGATCCATTTGAATCCAATAGGTACTATACCTGCTGGTGGATCTACTAAGGATCAGACTTGGTTAGAGTGCATCGAGTCAACTTTTAGGTTCATTGTATTCAACCACTTCTTGAAATTGATGTTTAACATCAACTCGTAGTAGTTTTGGGATTATCTCCATATTTCTTGTCTCCTATGAGAAATATTTTCTCTACAACTTCTATTAGAATACCTAGGTATCTTTTAGTAGGATGAGAGATTTTACTTGACCTATGAGATAGAAGAGGTACTACATATACTGGCTCAATATGAATAGGTTCTATAGGCTCTATGGCTTGTTGCTCTTTAGAGACTTTTTATTTGAGCTCAATTTTTCTTCCACTGTCTCTATCTTAGATAAACTATTTCTTCAAGAATATAGCATGTGGGTCATAATCATACTGTGATCTTTTGAAAAGTAAAATTAGTATATCCTAAACTCTTTAGGATACCTTAGAAATGAGCTCTCATAGACTTAATCTTTAATTTATCTGCCTGTTGTTGCTTGACATGGACCGGACATCCTCACCATGCCACATCTCATATGGCGTGATCAGATTAGACTTAGAAGAAACTATTCAGTAGTAAAACTTATTCCTAAAGGTATAAGGGTAGATCAGTGATGTTCATTATGAATTAGACCATATCAAATAGGATCCCTTTCTTCCTTTCCGACACCCCTTGAATTGAGGTGCACCAGAAAGAGTCCATTGTGAAATTATATCATTTTTTTTGAGATGGATTAGAAACTCCCACTAAGGTATATATCTCCTCGATCTCATCGAAGAATCTTAAGGATTTTTTAGTTTACTTCTTTACTTCATATCTGAATTCTTTGAATTTTTCAAGGGCTTCAGATTTGTATGTCACACATATACTTATAATATAAAATGTCATCAGTAAAAGTATCAAAGTAAAGATAACCACCTCTGGCTTGCACATCAAATAGGCTACACACTTCAGTATGTACCAAATCAAGTATCTCAGTGGTCCTCACCCTATGTCCCATAAAGGATAGTCTAGTCATTTATCCTTGAAGGTAGAATTTGCAAACCGAAAATGACTTGAGAGCCGATGAGCCTAAAAGGTCATGCCATTCCAATTTGTTTATTCTATCCCCTCCAATATGACCAAATCTGAGGTTCTATATATACTTTGGGTTTATCTCATTTTTAGATTTCTCAAATCCTATGGCACTCACTATCTACTCAGATACTGATATTGAGCAGATCCAACAAACCTTCTGGAGGTATGTCTAGGTTTTTCCTTTAGGCTTTCCAAATATATAGAATAGTTCCTGCTTTGGCTTGCTCTTAGACTTATGTTTCTTCATAGATTTTTTTTTCTTCCAAATAGACCTTCTCTTGGAAGTAGAAGCCCACTCCATAGTGAGAATTCTACCCCTTGAACTCTTCAAGGTCCCTTCAATAGTCACCAATATGTTCAATAATTTAATCAAGTACAATCAATTTAATTTATGTGGTAGTTTCTATAAACTACCCATATAGATTGGTAAGGGATTGTAGGATCAAATCCATTTGCAATTCCTTATATATAGTCAAGCTTCTTAAGCTCATCCAAGCTCTTAATCATTGTCAAACAATGATCATGAACTGATTGTCTTTTGGTCAATTATCAGATGGTTTGGTAACATAGGGATATTCTAGACATGATATAAGCTTAACCCTTCAGAATCTTAAACTATTTTAGATTTCTGAGCTAGTCTTTATAACTTATTTGGTTAGTCAATTGGCTTCTAATATGTGAGCTAAAATATTTGAAGCCAATATTTTATTCTATCAACAGTAAAGATTCTAGTTAGATTTTCGTACTTGATTTTAATATTTGTTCTAGGATCTTTTAAAATAAATATACCTCTCACTATTTTCTCGAATCTCTTACACTCCTCAAGTAGAGAAACAAAAATTCTTCAGGATTAGAATTTCAAGTAGGTACTGTGATTCCACCAATTGGCACACCACCTCACCTGACAGTTATTGGAGATGTGTCAACCAATGAGTGGACAACTTCTATCTAATGCTTCTCCAAGCACATTGCAGCAATCTCTGGCCTCTAAGTTCTAAGGCCTCACCTGATAGTTATTGGCCTTATTTCTTAGTTAAGTCAGACCCATCACTCACTAACAGGTGTAAAGTCATTATTGGGTCCCTTACCTGACAATTATTGGGCCCAACCCTATCTTTATCCTATAGCATCTTATGCTATAGAGTGGTTGCATCTTTTTTGATGCAACTGAAGCATTGTGACCAACCGAGAATAGTCAACATCCTAAAGGGCTCGCACATCTACAATGGTGGAAGACCACTCGACTTAATATTTTATGAGAAAATTTAATTAAGATCTTCTTAGATTTTAATTGTTAATTTATATCGTATGTAAATCCATAATTAAATTGGATCTATCAGTGAGATCGCATCTTGACTCATCAAGACCAAACTCATGGTGCAATACAATCGTGGTGAACTTAATACTAAGCATCCCAAATTAGAATTTGGTTAATCAAATTGGTCAGATAAGTGATGATCAATGGGAGGCTCCCTACTGCTGATGCAATGATTCTAATTAAGTAACTACCTTTCAAAGTACTTGCCTTAGACACCAATAGGTCAACCTATTCCAAAGTAGATTTGGCTTTCGGTTTCTCACCTTAAATTAAGATTGCATCCATCTAAAGTGTATTCATAATACAACCCTACTCCTAGGGCTTATAGTAATTCATGGAGATCACCATATGTATCCATGAAAAATACACGTGTGACTATCACATAGTCCTTATATTCATGCTAATTTTTTATGATGTTTTGTGTATCAATCTATTTTAATCCTAGGACAACCATACCACACAATGACGCTCATTATGCTAGGACAATCTTATCTTAGGATGATCTAAGATTGATTTATAAAACTTATGTTCATCAAATTATTCGAATTTGAAAATATCCATATCATCAAAGATCACATCAAGATGAATCTCTATCTATGAACATCATCTCATGCATGAACATATAATAAAGATAAATTCAGATCTAACAGGATTCACATCATATGAAAATTAGATATCGAATTTATGGATGTATGAACATAAGAAATCAAATTTTTAGATCTTAAAATAATTTTAGATCTTGAAATCAATGCATGAATATAAAATAATCTGAATTTTAGATCTGAAAATAGCTTTTTAGATCATGAAATCCATTGCATAAATTTCAGTCATTCAGATTTTTAGATCTAAAAATAATTTTTAGATCTTGAACTCCATCTCTTTTTCATAATCATTTATGATTTCAGATTTGAAAATAATTTTTAGATTTGAAATCTAATCTTAATCTTACAATAATGAGATGGCTCTGATACCACTATTAAGAAATGCTATCACATGATGATCCGATATGCATGCAAAGATTTCAAAAATTTTAAACACGCAGTGCAAGAGAATTTTAAAATTTTTTTAATATTATTTTAAGACAACCATATAATATAATGACCCATGTTATATCAGGACAACCTTATGTGAGAATGATATTAAAATAAATCTCTAATTAGATCTAATCTAATCAAGCATATATATAGAGATCATATCTCAACATAACCCAGGCATCATCATATGTACAAGATCAAGATATAAGCAAAAATAAAAATCTAATTTTTTTCTTTATATTGATAGATCTTCACTACGATCCGATGATCCGTGGATATCTTTATGGTCTATTAAATCTACAATCTAATAATTTATAGATGTCTTCAAGGTCCTTTTGAAGCCGCACAAGTATCCGACCTCTATAGAAATCTACATGAGGCTGATCTAATCAGGAGATCTAGATCTCACCGAGATGCTAGCTTTCTTGTAGAGATCACTCATTGAATTATCAAATCTTCGATCTCTTTTGATTCTCTTCTTAAGAAAATCAAAGAGATTTATAGGAGGATTAAGAACTCTGATCTAATCTGATAGTTTTCTCTCTCTTTTTAAAAGGAAGAAGAAGTGTTAGAGTCTGTCCTAAAAGTCAAAATGGCTGACATATTATAATAACTCTAGGATACAATTTTATACTTAAAATATTAATTTGATCAGTAAAAAGATAAATTTATTTTTACTCAAGTGAGATATGTCCTTGAATCATCCATAAAATTAATACTTACGATATATATTCTCAAGGTATTGAGAATTAGAGGCATGTATAATTAATTCTTAAATACTTTCGATCATAGTATCATCATGAGAACGGTGATCGATTTGGATAGAGTGACGCATAGATCGCTTTCTATAAGGTAGATGAGTCTCTAGTCTACAATATAAAGATACTGAGCGACAAGTGTAAGTAGTTGTTAGAGAATAACTAATATTGAGCGTGACCATACGAGAGATTACTTGAATTTTTACTCAATTATCAGTGATCATCTCGATGCTGTAATTGTATGAATGATCTTTTAACCTACGATGACACGATTGCTCACAATAAGGTTATTGGAGTTTGACTGTATACATAAACATAGCCTCATTGAGTCTTTATAGTGGATGTTGGTGATAATTGATCCACTGTAGGAGTAGGGTACACATCTAGATAGAATCTATCGACCTTGATAGAGAAGAGAAGTCCTATAAAATTTGAGAGGCTAAGTCTATGAGTTTGTGGCTACAGCAGTGTGATTGTTGAAAAAAATTTTCATGAGAGTCATAATTGGACTTGAGCTAATCAAATCTATCATATGACTGATGAGGAGGTTTGACGATTTATCTATGACCTACCATCTAGTTGGAACTCACGATAGAGAGATTGAATTACATGAAAACTATATTTTGAGGTTCTTTTTTGATTCTGCTGGATTGCCACTACATACTGCTAGATGTTATTGGTGGATTGTGAGAGCTCACTAAAGTTGTTCAGGATCGATAATTTTTGATGAGTTAGAGTGGAATTGTTCTGACCCATTGAAAAGAGTTTCAATGATATTTTGATAGAGATCATAGTATATTTCACTACTAGATAGAATTGAATTTATGGGATCACACAACAAAGAGATTAGATTTGGATTATGTAATTGAGCTTATGAAGTCTAAATTAGATTTGGAGAAATCCTATTGAGTTCAAGGTAACCTTACTAGCACAAGGTTGAACCCAATTTTTATTTGATCTTGAATTACTTATTTGATAAGATTAATTCAAGTTAATTATCTGCTAAAGATCTAAATAAATTAGATTCATTGGGCTCCAATTGTTGGATGTCTAGAATTTTGGATCATTTGAATTAGGAGTTCAAACCCCTAGTCAATCCCTTGATTGAAATTAGTGGGGTGCCACTTGATTTGATCAAGTGTGGGCGCACCCACTTAGTTGGTGGCATGATGGATAATGAGGGGCTCACCCTTTGCCTTATGAGGCATGTGAGAGAGAGCCGTAGAGGGGCCAAGGGTTGGTGCCCCCTTAGTTCTCCTAGGCATGGTCAAAGATAGAGGCATACATGGAGTCCTAATGCGATTAGGACTCATACTATGGGGCTGAGTTAGTTTTTAGTATGATTCAAACCTTTCCTCTATTTAAAGGACCCTTCTTTAAGGGTCTTAGCATCAGATTTTCAGCAAGTTCGAAGCCTCCTATTAGCCCCCCATGCCTCCCTCTCTCATCCCTCTTGGTTATAATGCCCAAGCATTGGTGGGTGTCTCGATCTTCCAATGCCCAAAGGAGGTTGGGCATCTCTTTTGAATACTAATTTTTAGAGCTTGATTGCTGCAAAATCAAGAAAAAGAGATCAAGAAAAGAAGAGAAGAAAAAGATCAAAGACTTGATCGTGATCCAGACTTCATTCAGATTTGTAAGATGAACATTTTTGGAGAAGAGGGTTATTCCAGGCTGATTCCAAGTGGATACCTATAGAGGCCAGGCACTTGCATGGCTAAAGGAGAACTTACTTTCTTCAAGATCTAGATTCAAAAAAAAGACTCGCGAATCAGGTATATGATTTGATCACATATTCAATTTCAGCATAAAATCAGTATATGTTCAATTTCAGCATATGAAGTAAATCCTTGTATATTATATTCTCGTACATATATATTTTAGATTAAAAAATATTTTAATCTTCAATTCTACTGTGTTATTTAAAAAAAAAAATTGAAACACACATGCATGTGCACCATAAAAATTTCAACAGTGGTATCTGTTGAATTTCGGTGATGCAGCGGAATATAAATTTAAAAAATTTTTATATGGATTCAACTATTGAAAATAAGTTTAACAATTAAACTATACTACCGGAACACATAACCCTAGAAACACCTTGATGATTACAATCAAACAACATTAGCATGTATAACAAGCAGAGATCAGAAGCTATATATCAACATGAAGATGATGATTTGGTAATCATGAGATCACCACAAGACTCTAAAATAGAAGCCCTTCAACGGTGATCCACACGGGACTGGTTAGGGCCCTTCCCAATTTGACATAGTGCTGTAGCCTTCTTTGCAAGTATGCTGCCAATCGTTCTTCGTAAGAACATGTTGCACCATCTCTTGTATGCCTTCAAGACCTCCACTATGACTACTCTAGGAATCATTTCTCAAATAATCTCACCACATAAAAATCAGATTAGATGTTCAACACTTGAACAATCTGATTTTAGGACAAGCATCACATGCTTTCCATTTTCTCTTTCCTTCCTTTCTATTTTTCTTCCTCTCTTTTTCTTATTTTTTTTAAATTTTTTCTATCATTTTTCTCTTCATTTCCACACCTAATCATCAGATTTTTTTTCATATTTTTCACCTAGGATATGCCCCCTTTATATAAGAAGGAAGGGGCACCTCCAAACGATGCCAACTATTGGCATCACTTTGATTTCCTCAATGATAAATATCCATTTAAGGGAATTAGCTAGATATTTCATTTGCAGAAGGACTCTCCTCTGTGCACACTACCCAAGGTGCCATCTGATGTCGTCACTCTTTAAGAATTAGCTTGGAATAAGAGAAGAAATAGGAAGGAAGTTAAGAGTCCAATATGAAATGGATTCTTCCATTTCATCGCATAAAAACATGTGGCATCCCAAATAAATTTTGGCATTCAAACATCTTGCCAGAGAAGGAAGTCCTTCTCTTCTGCACCCTCAAATCTAGGAGTCATCACATGACACAAGGAGTGGAAGAGAAGGACTCCTCTTCTTAATGCACAAAATAAATGGGGCAGCATTTTTTTTTCTTGCATGTGGATTGGCATGGAGGAGGTTGATTTCACATAGAACTCTTCCATAAAAATTAGATTAGCCACTTAATTATAGATTCAAACCCAATCACATTAGCTTAAGGCAACAAGTCAAGGGTTAGCACAAACACCATTGCACTGAACCAAATTGAGAACTTGGGTTAATTCATATGCTAGCAATTCAATTAAACCATTAAATTTATAATAAATCCAAATAGATTGGACTAAGATCAAATTTCTATTGTGTATGACCCATTGGGTTTCAAATCTAGCTAGCGTGGATCTAGACTCTTGACGTAACCATAATTCGATTAGATTAGGTTAGCTCAAGAGTCTCAATCAACTAAGACTCTTCCTAATTAATTTTTAAATTAAACTCTTTTAATTCTGATGAGTTTATAAGTCAAGATTGACATCTAGCAATGTGTCATAACTATCTGAAAGATTTAAAATTTGATAAAAATATTAAAATTATCCTTTCATGGTGAGTTACCGTGCAATTAAATTCTTTGATCACACAATATCCCAAACAGGTCATGGGTATAGAAACATGTCAAGCCCAAATACCTATCCATATATATCTCGATTTAATGATGATGACTCATTTGATGAATTAGCAGAAATCTTTTCTACTACTTATCCTTGCTCTGGTCAGAGACTCTTAGAGTCATCATCTTATGAGATCACATAGGATGTTCTCTTCTCTTACAAAGAGTGATCGATTTCTTATTAACCACTCACAACCTCCATGCATACTTCACTATATCTAGAATATCCCACACACATCTTAAAGTGGCATGCTAGAGAATAAACCAAAGTAAGGATCTATATACATAAAGTATCATGGTGATCTCAGGTTAAAGGATCACATGCACCACTCTCATTGGAGAACCATCTGTCGACATGCTGTAAAGCTCCATCAGATGTTCTTTCTGTGGGTCAGTTCAGTGAACTCATTCTCTAATAAACACCTACTTTCTTGTATTAGTGTCACCACATAAGTGATTATGAGATCAACCACTCTCTCCATCGAGCATGCATAGGATGTACCAATCTTACCGACATCATCGATTTTCGACTCGATGATCCAATGACTAAGAATATTTTAGATTAGGACTATCAAGATTTTAGATCTCACTGGTATGATCTCATCATGGCCCTAAAATCATTGCCCTAATCTATGAGGTTTATCATAATCATAAAAATATGATATAGTAAATGATAAAACACAATACCTCATGAATAAAATAACTAATGTCATACACATGAGCAGAAAGAAAATACAGAAAAGTCCCTTCATATTATCCATGCGATTGGCTTGTAGGGCACTATTCTTTCAATCCTTCATTTGCACTAAAGCCAATCACCCCTATACCTGATGCTCATGCAATCAAGGTGGCGAACACACTACTGCTGTGTTAAGGCTTAGTGAACTGGTCCATTATACTGTTCTTAGTATGAACTCATTTTAGAATCAAATCATGAATGAGGTGAAAGTACTTTAGGATGTGCGTGGGTTTCTAGTGAGACCACACCCAACTCAGTAATGAACCTTTCATTAGGTGACTTTCCTTAGCAATCTTTACTCACAGTAATTAACTGAGTCCAATGCAATTTGCTATTTAGAACTCTTCCAATTCACTGCTCCTCTAGTACTTCTCCAGTACTTTGAGAATGCTTTTCATAATTTTCAAAAGATCCTATCATAGATCTGCTTGAAATCAATGATTATGCATAGGACATAAATCACATCAGGCTTGGTACATTGAATATATGGGTAAGTAAATACTTTTACATCTATTCATGTTGAACCTCTTCAACATAAAGTCTATGTACCTAGACTGTGACAAGCCTAGCATCCACTTACATCTATCACTATAGATGCCAAACATATTGGATGTTGCATCCAAATCTTTTTCATGAAAACTTTTGTGATAAGCATGTTATTAATCGAGTGCAATATCGAGACTACCTTCTCAATATGCTATATGTCATTCATATATAAAAACCAAGAAGTTAGTGGGTCTCCCACTTATCTTCTTGCACATGCACAGTTCATCCATATTTGATAAAGTCAAACATTTTGACTATGTCATCAAAAATAGAAGTACCAACTCTTCAATACCTGTTTTAATCCATAAATAGATTTTTCCTCCTACTAGAGACAAACTCTCTAGATAGTGTGTGGCAATAGCAAGCAATAATCTGGATTGACATTCCTGTTAGTAGCCTGTTGGGTTATACCCATAGGTGCTTCAACCATTATCCATACTTGGTTGATGTACAGGGAGTTTATTTTAGATTTCATGGTTTCAAGCTATTTGTCAGAGTCTCTACTCATGATGATTTTCGAATAGGTCAAAGAAACATCATTCACAATGATGTATGGTGTACAGTCATCCACAATGACAAACTCATATTTTGAGTGGTACGTTACACACTCAGATTGACCTTCAGTGAGGAGGTGTGTGTCATGGTTGTGCCTCATCAATGGGCACATCTGAGCAAGGATCAACTTGTGAACATTCTGTAGGTTATGATAGGATAGTTCATAGGTCTTGAACTTCTCATATTCAATTATCTTCCTACTGTCCCCTTCTTAGAAAAATTTTTTTCTCCAAAAGGTGGCATATCTATTGACAAAACCCCTTCTGTTTAGTAGGATGGTAGAAGTAGTATCACATACTACGCTTAGGATAACCTATAAATTTATACTAATTTAATCTAGCACAAAACTTATGTACATCAATTCTTTTCATATAAGCTGGACAACCTGCCTCTTTCCATTTTTCATATCTTATATGGAGTACTAGTAACAAATTTTGATGGTATCTAATTTAAAACACATACAGTAATTGCTAAGGCATATTTTCAGAATGAGATAACAATGTTTGTGAAGCAAATTAAGGAACACACTATATCTTATATGAAGTATCCATCTCTAGGTCGAGATATTATTAGCCTTTGAACATCCATATATTCAAGACCTAATATCTTGCTTGCTTTATTTTCATATCCAGTAAATGGAATCTTGATCATTTTACCCATGAGATAAGATTTACAAGTTCTATATGATTCAAAAATCATACAGATCAAAGAATTCTTCTTTGTATTACTTATTTATCTTTAACTCATAAAATGGCCAAGTTGGCAATACCAGAGATATGTGACCATCACAGATTCATTTTTTGTTCTCATCAATATGAAGAACAACATCATTGAGTGATAGAAATATAAGATCATAAATCCATAGCTATAAAATTTATCAAAAGGAGAGTAACTTTTACTCTTTATATTAATTTCAAAACCATGCTACAATAGCAAAAGAATTGAAATAATATTTTTGATAAATTTAGACATATAACAATAGTTTACTAGTTTCTAAACCTTGCTAGAAGGTTACATAGGTTCCTACAGCCTTAACATGAATGAACTATCCATCAATGCCAAAAACATGTAGTCACCTCACTTCAGCTATATAGGTCCAATAATGCTTTGCATAAGTGAGACCTATATGAGGTATCTTATATTTAAAATTTTAAAACTGAAGCACTCAATGATATACTAATTTATATCATATACAAATCATTAGTAAATACAACTTTTGCATCCTACTACTGCTTCACACTTGTAAGACAACTCTTACAATTTATCTCTAATGCTCATCATTACTGTAATGATAATAGATACTTATGGCCAAGATAATCTTCACTTTCTTCTTCCAGAAGATACTAAAGAAGGAATCTAAAAGAGTCAGTAGGATCAAATCCTAGATTAACTCACCATCTATGATATTGACTTAATGGCATGATTAAGTTAATCAGGATATATTTGACAGTCATACTGTCATCCATTATATCATATATGTAGTTTTTTTTTTTATAGTATCGTCTCTGATCAAATCAGAATCAGGAGAATAGAAAACTATCACCTATATGAGAACTATTCATAGGATCCTCAACCATTCTATGAAGTTCAGTCAATTTAAATACCATGCAGTGATAGTGAAGATGTAGATGAATATAAGAACATAAAAGGACTACTCATGATAACATGCATAATTTAGATGAAGTTTTTATTTAAATATGTCTCCCACTATTTTAGCAATTTTATAGCCCTCAAGTATGAAAATTGAGAAAATTTATCATCAAGTTTCTTAGTGGGTTGAGATCCCAATTCTTCATAAAAAGCCTTGTGGATAGCACAACAAGCTCCTATGAGTTCAAAGATAGGTAACTCTTTACTAATTACATCTTATGCGACTCTCAACATAACTTTTGTCTCTAAAATACTTATAGCCTTGTGGATAGCATAATAAATTATAGCATTTTAGTTAAGTCATACCCTTCAATCTTATATGGTCATATCTGAATAATACTATTCTTGCGGATAGCACAATAAGGTAGCACTATCAAAATATACCATAAGCATCACTTAGTCAACATTATATCAATTCCTATAGCAAGTCTTATGGATAGCACAACAAACTCATTATAGTTTTTGACATATTCTATTGACTTAGTATGAGCTAAGTATCATTATGCACCAAGATAGTATCAAATCAGTCCTCACAGTAAGCCTTGTGGATAGCACAACAAGTCTACTATGGTTCTTGACATAATACTGACTTAGCATGAAGAAAGGCATGGATAGTATTCTTAATACTTTACTATTATGACTTAATATAATTTAAATGAGAGACTTAAGTCTCATGCACATCCAAAACATGCACCATATATAATTTTAATTCTAACTACCAGCATGTAAGAGCATATAAAGAAAATCTAATGGTTATGGACTTTTGAAAAAATCATTCGAGTCACAGGATAGTTTACGGGTCTAATCTTAGGTGCATCATAGATTGAACCATCTCATGATCAATCTTAATGTGCCTCTGCTCTACAAACATCTGGTAGTTCAGTCTTCATCTCTATGAAGACTTCCATGAATGCTCGATCTTTATCTAAAAATAGAAAAAATAATTTTTATCTATTTTTTAATATTTTTTAATAATTTTTACATTAATATGTGAAAGTTTCAATCAACAGTTAGGAACATTGAAAAGAAAAATTTGGCTGATAATACAATGCATCGGGGGTACCCAGCCCCTATTGCAACCCTTGCAGATGCATTTATATAATCTGTCAATAGAGAAGCATTCATGCATACATCCATCACATGGATGTACCATAGTCCATAACCACTCAACATATATTTTATAACAATTATAAAACATGATAACAAACTATTCATATTATTTAAATTGCGATATCATTCATAAACATGTCAATTGAGATGTCTAAATATTCGGGCACAAGGCCCATCTAGGGTTTTTGATTTAGATTGAACAGTTGATCCAATTTTTAATTTTAAGTCAATCATTTATCATCATTTTGAGTTATGTTGACCAATTTCTAGGTTAATCCTAATCCAATTAGGTTAGCATAGATTCGGTTAAGCATGACTTAAATCCTAATCAAATTAGGTAAATAACAATTTAATCAACCTAAATTAAATATAATTTTTAATCAAATTAGAACTATGAACTTGATTTAATCTATAATCATTAATTCTAATTACATTAGATCAATGTCTTATAGTTAAACAAATCCATTGACAAAAATCTTATTATATGTCTGAGGCATCCTTTCCTCGATCAAAATTTTTTGGCTCCACACATACTTTGGACATCAATCAAGATGGAAGACCCACAATGATGAGTTCCCAATAACAAGGTGGTCAACCCCTGGATTTTAAGTGAGTGCATCAAATGCAAAAACCCTAAGTCTTGGCAATGTACATCCAATGTATCATTCTAGGGTTTCGCGCATCACATGCACTGGATTTACAATTCCATCAAAAATTAGATCATGGGATCTAACTTAAACTTATCACACAAGTCTAAAGACCATGAAAACTCATATTTCAGTACGATCATGGATTGATAATATTTTATCATTAACAAAAGATGAATCAAAAATATGAACTAAACATCATTCAAAAAATCTGATTTTGATATAATATGAACTAGATCTAATCCATATTACAATAATAACATGATATTTGATTGAATCAATCAAAGATGGCTCTGATACCACTATTGAATTTTGATGATATAGCAGAATATAAATTTTAAAAATTTTTATATGAATTCAACTATTGAAAATAAGTTTAATAATTAAACTATACTACCAGAACACATAACCCTAGGAACACTTTAATGATTACAATCAAACAACATAAGCATGTATAACAAGCAGAGATCAAAAGCCATACACCAACATGAAGATGATGATTTGGTAATTATGAGATCTCCATAAGAATTTAAGGTAAAAGCCCTCCAACGGTGATCCACATGGGACTGGGTCCTTCTCAATTCGATATAGTGTTGTAGCCTTTTTCACAAGTACACTGTCGATCATTTTTTGCAAAAATAGATTACACCATCTTTTGTATGCCTTCAAGACCTCCACTAGGACTACTTAACCATTTCTCAAATAATCTCACCACACAAAAATCAGATTAGATGTTCAACACTTGAATAATCTGATTTTAGGATAAGCATCACATGCTTTCCATTTTCTCTTCCCTTCCTTTTTATTTTTCTTCCTCTCTTTTTATTATTTTTTTTAGATTTTTTCTATCATTTTTGTCTTCATTTCCATGCCTAATCACCAGATTTTTTTCCATATTTTTCACCTAGGACACCCCCCTTTATATAAGAAGGAAGGGGCGCCTCCAAAGGATGCCAACTATTGGCGTCACTTTGATTTCCTCGATGACAAATATCCATTTAAGGAAATTAGCCAGGTATTTCATCTACAGAAGGACTCTCCTCTGTGCACACTACCCAAGGCAGCATCTGATGTCGCCACTCTTTAAGAATTAGTGTGGAATAAGAGAAGAAATAGGAAGGAAGTTAAGAGTCCAATATGAAATGGACTCTTCCATTTCATCGCATAAAAACATGTGGCATCCCAAATAAATTTTAGCATTCAAACACCTTGCCAGAGAAGGACTCTTCCTTCTCTTCTGTGCCTATAAATCTAAGAGTCATCACATGACATGAGGAATGAAGAAATGCATGGAGAAAATGGTAAGAAATTTAAGAGGAGTAGAAGAAAAGGACTCCTCTTCTTAACGCACAAAATAAATGGGGCAGCATTTTTTTTTCTTGCGTGTGGATTAGCATGGAGGAGGTTGATTTCACATGAAACTCTTTCATAAAAATTAGATTAGCTACCTATTTAATTATAGGTTCATACCCAATCACATTAGGTCAAGGCAACAAGTCAAGGGTTAGCACAAACACCTTTGCACTGAACCCAATTGAAAACTTAGATTAATTCATGTGCTAGCAATTCAATTAACCATTGAATTTACAATAACTCTAAATAGATTGGATCAAGATCAAATCTCTATTGTATGTGACCCATTAGGTTTTAAATCTAGCTAGCAGTGGATCCAGACTCTCGACGTAACCATAATCCAATTAGATTAGGTCAGCTCAAGAGTCTCAATCAACTAGGACTCTTTCTAATTAATTTTTGAATTAAACTCTTTTAGTTCTGATGAGCCCACAAATTAAGATTGACATTTAGCAATGTGTCATGACTACCCGAAAGATTTAAACTTTGGTGAAAATATCAAAATTATCCTTCCGTGGTGAGTTACCGTGTAATTAAATCCTTCGATCACACAACATTCTAGACAGGCCATGGGCATGAAAACATATCAAGTCCAAATACCTATATGCATGTATCTCGATCTGATAAAGATGACTCGTTGGATGAATCAGTAGAATTTTTTTTTATTATTCATCTTTGCTTTGGCCAGAGACTCTTAGAGTCATCATCCTATGAGATCACATAGATATTTTTTTTTTACAAGAGTGATCGATTTCTTATTAACCACTCACAACCTCCATGCATACTTCACTATACCCAGAATATCCCACATATATCTCAAAATGGTTGCTAGGAAATAAACCAAAGTAAGGATCCATATACACAAGGTACCATAGTGATCTCAGGTTAAAGGATCACATGCACCACTCTCACTGGAGAACCATCTTCGACATGCTGTAAGGCTCCATCAGATATTCTTCTTATGGGTCAGTTCAGTAAACTCATTCTCTAATGAGCACCTACTTCTTTGTATTAGTGTCACCACACAAGTGATTGTGAGATCAACCACCCTCTCCATCGAGCATACATAGGATGTACCAATCTTACCAGCATCATCGATCTCTGATTTGATGATCCAACGATTAAAAATATTTTAGATTGGGCTATCAAGATTTTTGGTCTTACTGGCATGATCTCATCATGGTCCTAAAATCATTACCCTAATCTATGGCATTTATCATAATCGTAAAAATATGATGAGTAAATAATAAAACATAATACCTCATGAATAAAATAATTAATGTCATGCAAATAAGCGAAAAAAAATATAAAAAAATTCTTCACATTATCCATGCGATTGACTTGTAGGGCACTATGTTTTTAGTATCAGAGGTAAGATTTCATATGCATGAAATTACATATATATTTTTGAAAAAAATTTTAAAATTTAATTTTAATTGATATATGAGATGTATGGATGTTTAATTTAAATCTAGAATTTCTTTTTGATCTTAATTTTTAATCCATATATGTGATATATAAAGATATGCATAAATCTAAGAATTATTCTAGAAAGTTTTTTAGTTCATATATGTGATATGTATTTACATATATAAAATTTAAAAATTTTTAATATCTGATTTATGACTCATATATGAGATGTATGATTGCATATTTAGATCTAAAAATTAGTTTAAATTTGATTGATTATTTATATATGAGATATATGATTTCATTAGAAGATCTGAATTTTTGTTTAGATCTAAATTTTACATACATATATGAGATATATTTTGTATGTTAAATCTAAAAATTAGTTTTATGATTTAAAATTTATCTTTCATGTAAAAAATTTAGATTTAAAATTTAGATTTATGATCTAAAATTTATACTTGTGCATAAGGGTTTTGATCATGGGTAAATCAAAAATTAGGTCATGTAATTAGATTATATCTAGAATTTTTGATTTGAACATAATGAGGCTAATTTGATTGAGTAATTGATCAAATCAAGTCAAATTGATTAGAATAAGGTCAATTAAGTCTTAGATCATGCAATTACTGTTGATCAAATCGATTAAATTCTATATGTAGAATCGATTAACCTAAGAATCTAATTCGATTCGATGGCTTGAGCTTGATTCACTTGAGTTAATCTATTTAGACCAATTGACCTATTGGTATCTAAGGCAACTAATTAAGAGATGTTATTTAATTGGTTTATTTTCTGACCTGATCAATAAAAAAATAATATCCTACAAGCAATCATATATGGGATGCGATCAGATATTTTTTATAATTTATCTTTTAAACTCATATAATTGATATTATTATTTAATAAAATAACTTTTTAATTCATTATATGTTTCATCTTATCATTATTTTTAAGATTATAATGAACCTCATAGGTCTGGATAATGATTTTAGGCCTATGATGAGATCAGCCCATGAGGTCTAAATCTTTGATAGCCATGACCTAAAATATTTTTGGTCATTGATTTATTGAGTCAGAGATCAATGATACCGATAAGACAGACATATCCTATGTATGCTCAGTGATGAGGGTGGTTGATCTCACAACCACTTGTATGGTGAAACTAATTAAGAATATGGGTGCTCATTAGAGAATGAGTTCACTGAATGGACCTATGAGAGAATATCTGATAGAGTTTTATTTACATATCAGCTGATGATTCTCTAGTGAGAGTTGTGTAAGTGATCTTTTGACCTGAGATCGTCATGATACCTTATGTACATGAATTCATATTTTAGTCTACTCCTTAACTTGATTCTCTGATCCTTGTATGGGTGTTCTGGATGTGGTGAAGTATGCATGGAGGTTGTGAGTGATCAATAAAAGATCAATCATTTCTAATAAGGGGAGCGAACATCCTATGTGATCTTATAGGTCGATGATTCTGAAAGTCTTTGACCAAAGTAGGATGATAATTAAAAATTTTTTTAATATATCATCAACTGAATGATCATTTCTGATCAAGATATATATAGATAATCAATTGGGTTTGATATGATTTTATGCCCACAGCTCATCTGAGATGTTGTTTGACTAAAGGATTGAATTACACGATAACTTATCATGAAAGATATTTTGATAATTTTTTATCAAAATTTTAAATCTTTTAGATAATCATGACACATTGCTAGATATTAATCTTGACTTGTAAACTTATCAAAATTAAAAGATCTTAATTTGAGAATTAATTAGAAAGAGTCCTAGTTGATTGGGACTCTTGAGTTGAGCTAATCTGATCGGATTAGGGTTAGGTCAAGAGTTTGTGTCCACTACTGACTAGATTTAGAATTCAATGGGTCATACACTTTAGAATTTGATCTTGATCTGATTTAATTAAAATTTAATATAAATTTTAGGGGTTAATTTGATATGCTAGCATATTGTGTTAACCCAAGTTCCTAATTTGGTTCAATTCATAGTGTTTGAGCTAAACTAGACCTGTTGCCTTTAACCTAATTAGATTGGGTCTATTTTAATTAGACTCTTAACCAACTTGAAAGTATCTCAAGTGTGGAAGAATCATCTAGCCCACAAGGTTCCACATCCAAAAATAAATATGCCCACCCTTTATTGCATTGAGAAGTGGAAGAGTCCTTCATGAAGACTCTTATCCATCTCCTCATTTTCCTCCTATTTCTTAATTAGCACATGTCAAATTAATGTGAGAGATTTATGGGGTGTAGAAGAGGAGGAATCCTTCTGTGTGAAGGTTCTTTTGTGCCAATTTAAGCCATAGAGAATAAATTCTCCATATGAAGACTTGGAGCGCCAAGAGTAAGGTCCCTCGGTGTTTCTTCCCATCCCTTTTCACCTATTTATATGGGGCATCCCATATGAATAAGATGCTAGATTTTGGATAAAAATTAGAGCTATTTGGTGTGTGATAAGAGAAAAAAAATCTAAAAAAAATTGAGAAAAAGATAAGAAAATAATTGAGAGGAAAAGTTGTAAGAAGGGTGGTGAGAAAAATAGCAAATGTTGCTACCTTATCCTAGGATTTATTTTTCTATATGTTGGAGTATAAAATTAAATCTTAAGTTTGAGATTTCTAGAGAGAATTCTCTTGGCATGATCTTGATAGTGAAATTGAAGGCAACTGAGTATTGGTGCGATCGTTCTTCGAGTTCAAAGCTGGCAGTGTTCTTATGAAGAAAAAGCTACGATAGTACACCAGTTTGGAAGGACCTTGGCCAACTTTCGTGTGGATCACCATTAGAGAACTTCTATTTTAGAGTCTCATAGAGATCACCTACTTACCATACTACTCATTAGAGGAAGTATAAAATTTTATCTCTTTGCATGCTTGATTTTATTTTTTTGATATCTACAAGATGATTCTAGGATTTGAGTTTCGGTTCGATAATTTTTAATTATTAAAGCTTTCAGTATATATATTTTAAATTTTAAATTTACTTTTCACTGTATGATTGAAATTCAATAGTGGTATCAGAGCCACCCTTGTTAGATTCAATCAAACAAGTGCAAAAGTTATAATATAGAATTATTCTAGTTCATATTTGTCAAAAATATTGCATCGATTTATAGCATCAGTCTTAAAATTAAAAATTATATTTGACTTTATTTGAACTATGGATTTAAATTTTAGTTATTAAAATTTTGAATTTGTGATAATATAAAATTTATTGATTCATGGTTGTTTGATGCTTAAATCAATTTTTGATTAAAGGTGTTATACATGCCTAATTCGATTAGGGTTTATTTTCAATTTGGCTAAACATGTTATATGTTAAGTCATTTTGTGCACTCTTATATGATTATCATTATCATTTTTGGTATGTCAATATGATTGATATTATAACTAGTAAAGCATATTAAATTGTATATTTTGTATATGTAGTAGTTAGGATGTGTTGAGACCAGTTCAAAGACCCTCTATAAAATTATATTAAGTTGTAATATGGGATTCGCTTACAAATCAAATATCGAATTCATTTGATCAATTGGTGTCTAGATAAGTGTTTAAGGTAGTTTTCTAATTAGATCTGTATGCTAGCTTGGCCAACTTTGTTGGTGTCTAAGAAAAGCTATGGGAGCCTCCCACCTACTGACCTGGCCAATTTGATCTTATTGAGTTTCAGACTTAGATTGATTAGTGATGTAGACACTACAACGGCCTTCCTTCAATCTTGATCAATAGAGTATGTCAAGATCTTAGTGAGCTTGTTGTGATATTCACAAGGCTTACTATAGAAATTGATATGATGTTGACTAAGTGCGTATTGATACTTATGGCATATTTGAATAGTATTGCTTTATTGTGCTATCCACAAGGCAGCATTATTTAAGTATGACATATGGAATTGAAAAGTTAACTTAACTAGAACACTATAGTTTATTGTGCTATTCACAAGACTACGAGTGATCTAGAGGCAAGAAAAAAAAATATTGAGAATTGTATGCAGTACAATTGGTAAAGAGTTATCTACTCTTGAACTCATGAATACTTATTGTGCTATCCACAAAGTTTTGTGAGGAATAGGGATCTCAACCCCACTTAAAAATATAAAGATATTTCTCATTTTTCATACTTGAGGGCTATAAAATTTGTTAAAATAGTGAGAGACACAATTAGACAAAAGTCCTAATCTAGTTGTGCATGTCATCATGAGTTATCTGCTTATATTATGTTCTTGTTATTATAGATTAATTACATATATGGCATCCTCACTGTCGCTACGAGGCATACGAGATGCTAACAAATTGATCGGACCAAACTATGTAGATTGATTGAGAAATTTGAGAATTATTTCACTCAGAGAAAGTCTCCTACATACTGGATTCACCTACACCTGATATGATGGAGAAGATGCATTTAAGGAGGAAAGAGCCACATATAAGATGTGAAAAGATGATAGTGTAACTGTCAAATGTATCATACTTGCCTCGATGAACAATGAGCTTCAGAGACAGCATGAAGATATGGATGTTCCTTCTATACTCCTTAATCTTAAGGAGTTATATGGGAAATAAAGTCGAACTGCTAGATATGAGATCTTAAGTAGTTATTCCATATCCGGATGACTGAAGGCACCTTTGTGCAAACTCATATCCTCAAGATAATTTGATCACTCATCTGGGATAGTTGGGTTTTGCTATGAATAGTGAACTTAGTCAGGATTTGATTTGTAATCTCTTCCGATTCTTTCTCTCAGTTTGTCATCAACTACTATACGAACAAACTAAATATCAGCCTGTCGAGTGGCTGAACATGTTGAAAACAGCAGAGAGCCATTTCAAAGGTGAAAAGGCTCCAATTCTTCTTGTCACAAGATCAACAAGAAGAAAGGCAAGAAGGGTTCTAAAAAAAGTTGAACCCTAAGGTGGCATCTTCAAGAAGAAGGGGTACTTGCTATCACTATGACAAGGATGATATTGGAAGAAAAATTGCAAGAAATATCTTGTAACTATGAAACAAGCAAGTGTTGCTAAAAGTTTTATATGATACAGACAAACTTATCATTAAGTACTTCAATTTCAGATTCTTGAGTATTGGATACTACTTGTGGCTCAGCAAATCATTGTAGGATCTGTAGAAAATAAAGAGTCTGAATAAAAATGATTTCAAGTTGCTCGACCCTAGTGGAGAGTTCATTTAGACTGAAGCCATGAAAACCAAGATTTTAAAGTTGCCTTCGGATAAAATTTTAGAACTGAAAATCTGTTATATATTTTAATATTGTTAGAAATATTATTTGTATACCTTGTTATTAGAACAAGGCTTTGAAATAAAAGCTAAGAACAATAGTTTTCTATCTATTTTTCTAACAAATTTTATGGAAATACTTTTATTGATAATAGTCTTCTATTCCTATCACTTAATGATAATATACTTGATGTTGATAAGAAAAAGAAAGAAAGAGGATGTGAATGTCACATACCTCTCGCACTATCGACTTGATCATATAAATGAGTCAAGAATTAACAAGTTATACAAAATAAATTCTTTGATCCTTATAATTTTGAATCATATGAAACTTGTGAATCTTGTTTCATGGGTAAAATGATCAAGACTCTATTTACTGATATGAAAAAAGGATGAGTGATATTTTAGACCTTATACATACTGATGTTTTGATCCAATATCAACTCAAGCCAAAGGTGGATACTCATACTTCATTATATTTATTGATGATATATTTAGATTTGGATATGTGTTTTAATAAATATAAATCCGAAGTCTTTGATAAATTTAAAGAGTATCAAAGAATGGTTGAGAAATAAATTCATAAAAATATTAAAGCTCTTCGATCTGATCGAGGAGGAGAATACTTGACAAGTGAATTCTTCGATCATCTAAAACAAAATGAAGACTCTCTCAGTGGACACCTCCTTACACTCATAATTAAATGGTATTGCGGAACGAAGGAATCGCACCTGATATGGTGTAGTCCATGATGTGTTTTATGGATCTTTCGATCTCATTTTGGGGATATACTCTTGAGGCCGCAGCATATGTTTTGAATAAAGTGCCATCCAAATCTGTCTTAGCACTCCATATGAGATATAGAAAGGAAGAGGCTCAGTCTTAAACATCTTAAGATTTGAGATTGCCTACTTATGTGAAAAATATTGATGGATATAAGCTTAGTGCTAGATTAAAAAAATATAATTTATGGGTTATCCCAAGGAGAGTATAGGATACTACTTCTACCACTTACTCAACAAAAGTGTTTGTTGGTAAGCATGCCATTTTTTGGAGAAAGAGTTCATCCAAGAAGGGGGCAGTGGGAGATCTATTGAACTTGAGAAGTTCAAAACCTATAACTTATCCAAAATTCACAAGTTGATTCTCAACCAGATGTGCTTATTGTTGAGGCATAGCCACTATACACACATTCTCTCTGAAAGTTAAGTAGAGTGCATAATGTATCACTCAGATATTGTTTGTCATTGAGAATGAAACACATCCCACATCATTGAGAATGATGATCCATGACCTATTCGGAAGCTATCATAAGTAGTAACTCTGACAAATGCTTAATGCCATAAAATCCGAAATGGACTATGTATACCAACCAAGTTTGGATTTTGTTGATGCGCCTGAGGATGTGATCCTAATAGGCTGCAAATTGGTCTTCAAGAAGAAGATTGGAGCAGATGGCAAGGTAAAGACCTATAAGGCAGCTGGTGGTAAAAGGTTTCAGACAAAATAAGGTGTTGATTATGAAGCAACTTTTTTATCTATAGCCATGCTCAAGTCTATTCGAATTATGCTTGTTATTGCTGCATACTATGAATATGAGATCTAGCAATGGCTATCAAGACTGCTTTTCTCAATAAAAATCTTATGAAAGAAGTCTATATAACTCAGCCAAAGAATTTATCTCTAGTGGGAGAGCAAATCAAGTATGTAAGCTGAATAAATCTATTTATAGATTAAAGCAAGCATCGAGGAGCTGGAACATCTATTTTGATGAGACAGTCAAATCGTTTGGCTTTATCAAAAATATGGATGAACCTTGTGTATGTAAGAAGACTAGTGGGAGTACTATTATCTTCTTGATCTTGTATATGGATGACATACTGCTCATTGAAAATGATATCTCTATGTTGCAATCGGTCAAGACATGGCTATTACAAAAGTTTTTCATGAAAGACTTGGGTGAAGCCCGGCTGGGTATTCTCGGGAATTCGATATTCAAGGAGATGCACCTTTCACCAGGGAACAAAAAGTATTGACTTGCCTGAGATTTAGAATTCAAGATAGCATAGTGAAAATAGAATCCCTTGAAGCCTTTCGCATGGGATTCGACTTACCAACTGATCCAAATCAAGCTATAGTATGACATAACTCAGAACTGACAGCTGAATAGCTAAAGCCTTTTGGTCTAAGCAACCAGACTTAACATAAATGTAGCCACTGGAGCCATTCTAAAAAGGGAGAAATTAGCACTACTTGGTGAAATAAGTTCTTTTAGAATCATTTTTAAACCATATGCTGAAAGTTGTAACAATCCGAATGATCCCACTACATTAGGACCCTTTCGACGTTGCATAAAAGCCATTTTAGCTAGCACTAAAAAGGCTACTCCTAGATTGCAAACCTTGTGTCTTATTTTTTGTAGTAGTTTATAGTCTCATCCCAGTGCTAGCTCCCTATAAGCTTGTGGATAAAAATTCTATTCTGCCCTAACCCCCTACTCTCTCACTGTGAATGCAGATAGAGGCAGTTATTCACTCAATATCTGGTAGAAAGAAGAAGAGCCTAGAAAATCCTAGCTAGAAGAGTGAAGCTTTCAGTTCTTTTCTTGTGACATTGAGGTGTGACGTAGGCATCATGTTCTATTGTTGGAGTGTGAGATTGTGTCATATCTACTCTTAGTGAATGGAAAACTTAGCTTGCCTTATACTCTTCCACATCAGTTGGTAAGAAGCGCACTCTTTCTTACCTAACCTCTGAGTGCAGTGTTTGAGGTAGCGGTAGTGAAGGGATTGCTTAGTCTCAATGATGTACTTCAAACACCAATGGCATCGTCAACGTTAGAAAGTATAGAAGGGCTTGGCAAATTATTAGCGAGTCTTTTTGATGTTGTAAAAGAAGAGATAAAAGAGGGCCGTGGAAGTCATCGATAAAATGATAGAAGCGTCGAGGGATCGAAACCTGAGGTCACTGTTGAATCTGATTCTGATAGTGTGCTCAGCTCAAAGCCCCAGGTCACTGTTGAATATAAATCTGATATCCTCCCATATGACAGGCCTTGATGTCGATAAAGTCGAGTTGGTCATTGATCAGGGTATAATCCATCTTGTTTTGAATGAAAGAAGTGTGAAAATCTCTTTTTGGGAAAGAAAAGGACTAGGCAATGGTGGCGACAACTTCTTTCGGATATGGTGACAGCTAGGATGGAAGTTTCCATGAGTACTACATTTGTGTAGACGATGTAACTTTCATGTCCTATATACTTGTATAAAGATCTATAGGGATAGATCAAAGAGGATGCTTAGCTTGTCTTAGTCTATGTACATAGACCTTGTGTTGAAGAGATTCAACATGGAGGAAAGTAAAAGGGGTTACTTACCCATGGGTCATACAACTCTCTAAGAAGATATCTCCTAAGACACCTGAAGAGAGAAATAGAATGAATTTTATTCCTTATGCTTCGACTGTAGGATCAATAATGTATGCTATGTTGTGTACCAAGCTTGATGTGGTTTATGCCTTGGGCATTATATGTAGATTTCAAGTTGATCCCTAGGAGGATCATTGGAATGCTGTGAAAAATATACTCAAGTACTTGAGAAGGACTAGAGATATTTTTTTTATATATTATGGATCTGAATTAAAACTAGAAGGTTATACTGATTATAGTTTTCAATCTGATCTAGATGATAGCAAATCTACATTTGGATATGTGTTTACGCTATATGGTGTAGTAGTAAGTTGGAAGAGTTTCAAACAGCAAACTATTACTAACTCAGTCACTGAGGCTGAAACATTGCTACTAGTGAGATTGCCAAGAAGGTTGTCTGAAAGAACAAGTTCATCTCAGAGTTGAGTGTGATTCTAGGAATTGAACAACCAGTGCCCTTTTATTATGATAATACTAGGATAGTTGCTCAAGCCAAGGAACCGAGATCTCATCATAAATCTAAACACATCCTAAGATGGTTCCACCTCGTTTGAAAGATAGTGAAAAGATGTGATATGATCATGGAGTAAGTTGATAAGAACAATATAGCAGACCTGTTCACTAAGGTTTTGTCATTGCAGCAGTTTGACTGCCACCTTGATTGCATGGGCATCAAGTATAAAGGCATTTGGCTTTAGTGCAAGTGAGAGATTGAAAGAATAATACCCTATAAGTCAATCACATATGGGATGCGATCGGATATTTTCTGTAATTTATCTCCCAAACTCATGTAATTGACATTATTATTTAATAAAATAGACTTCTTGATTCATTATATGCTGCATCTTATTATTATTTTTAAGATTATAATGAACCCCATAGGTCTGGACAATGATTTTAGGACCATGATGAGATCATGTTAGTTAGATCTAAATCTTTAATAGCCATGATCTAAAATATTTTTAGCCATCGGTTTATTGAGTTGGAGATCAATGATATCGGTAAGACTGGCATATCCTATATATGCTCAGTGATGAGGGTGGTTGATCTCATAACCATTTATATGGTGACACTGATATAAGGATGTGGGTACATATTAGAAAATGAGTTCACTGAATAGACCTACGAAAGAATATTTGATGGAGTCTTATTTACATATCAGCTAATGATTCTCTAGTAGGAGTTGTGTAAGTGATCCTTTGACCTGAGATCGCCATGGTACCTTATGTACGTGAATTCATATTTTGCTCCACTTCCTAACTTGATTTTCTGATCCTTGTGTGGGGTGTTATGGATGTGGTGAAGTATGCATGGAGGTTGTGAGTAATCAATAAGGGATCAGTCACTTCTAATAAGGGGAGTGAACATTCTATGTGATCTCATAGGTCGATGATTCTAAAAATCTTTAGCCAAAGAAGGATGATAATTAGAAAAAAATTTTAATACATCATCAACTGAATCATCACCTTCTAATTGAAATACATATAGATAAGTAATTGGATTTGACATGATTTCATGCTCACAGCTTATTTGGGATGTTGTTTGACTGAAGGATTAAATTACATGGTAACTTGCCACTGAAAGATATTTTGGTAAATTTTAATCAAAATTTCAAATTTTTTGAATAGTCATGATATGTTGCTAGATATCAATCTTGACTTGTGGACTCATCAAAATTAAAAGAGTTTAATTTGAAAATTAATTAGGAAGAGTCTTAGTTAATTGGGACTCTTGAGCTGACCTAATCTGATCGGATTAGGGTTAGGTCAAGAGATTGTGTCCACTGCTGAGTAGATTTGGAACCCAATGGATCACATACTTTGAGATTTGATATTGGTCTAATTTAATTAGGATTTAATATAAATTTTAGGGGTTAATTTGATATGCTAGTACATGGTGTTAACCCAAGTTTCTAATTAGGTTAGTTCAAAGTGTTTGAGTTAAACTAGACCTATTGCCTTTGACCTAATTAGATTGGGTCTATTTTAATTGGACTCTTATAAAACTTGGAAGTGTTTCAAGTGTGAAAGGAGTACTTTGCACCCACCAAGTTTCACACCCAAAAATAAATGCTGCCCACCCTTTATTGCGTTGAGATGTGGAAGAGTCCTCCTTCACAAAGATTCTTATTCATCTCCTCATTTTCCTCCTATTTCTTAGTTATCACATGTCAAATTAATGTGAGAGATTTATGGAGTGTAGATGAGAAGGAGTTCTTCTATGTGAAGGCTCTCTGCACCAATTAAAGCCATGGAGAATAAATTCTCTGCATGAAGACTTGGAGCACCAAGAGTTGGCATCCCTTGGTGCTTTTTCACATCTTTTCTTCACCTATTTATATGGGGCATCCCATATGGATAAGGTACTAGATTTTGGAGGAAAATTAGAGCTATCTATCATGTGATAAAATAAAAAAATCTGAAAAAAATCTGAGAAACAGACAAGGAGAAAATTGGGAAGAAAGTTGTAAGAAGGGTAATGAGAAAAATAGCAAGTGTTACTACCTTGTCCTAGGGTTTGATTTTTCTATATGTTGGAGTACAAAATCAAATCTTAGATTGTGAGACTTCTAGAGAAAATTCTCTTGGTGTGATCTTGATGGTAAAATCAAAGACAATGAGTGTTGGTGCGATCGTTCTTCAAGTTCGAAGCCAGCAGTATTCTTGTGAAGAAAAGGCTGCGGTAGTGCATCGGTTCGGAAGAACCTTGGCCAACTTCTATGTGATCACTATTGGAAGATTTCTATTTTAGAGTCTTGTGGAGATCACCTACTTATCATACTGCTCGTTGAAGGAAGTATAAAATTCTATCTCTTTGTATGTTGGATTTTGTTTCGTTCGACATCTACAAGATGATTCTAGGATTTGAATTTTGGTTCGATAATTTTTTACTGTTAAAGATTTCGATATGGATGTTTTAAAATTTTTAAAATTTACTTTCTATTATATGATCGAAACACAATAGTCAATTTATTAGTATCTAAAGAAAGCAATAGGGAAACCCCCACTGCTCTAAACTTATTTGGCTAATTTGGAAGATTGAGTCTTAAATATGGTTGTTTGGTAGTTTGGTTTAGCTCATGTCAATTAGATCAATCATATGATGACTGCTTAGATGAGATCTAAACCTAAATTTATCCATAAATATTAAGTCTAGAGGTCTTCTATCATTGTAGATGTGCGGACGTGCTACTGGTGTTGATTGTTTACTACTGGTCATAGTGGCTCAGTTGCACTAGGAACATGCAACCACTTTATTAACAAAGAGTTGCTCTAAGATAAGGATGGGACTGGGCCTAATATCTATTAGGTGAGGGACCCAATAATGGCCTTACACCTACTTGTGAATGGTGGGTCGGTCTTAACTAAAAAGCATGGTCAATATCTATCAGGTGAGCCCACATGACTTAGAGACCAAGTAGCTGCAACATCCTTAAAGAAGAATTTGGATAAGGAGTTATCCATGCATCGGTGTATGTATTATTAATATCTGTCAGGTGAGGTGCACGACATCGGTGGGACCGTAGCACCCACTAGAGACCCAGTTGTTGTGTTAGGGTTTTCACTTCCCATTCGGAGAGTGTAGGAATCCAAAAAAATAGTGAAGATTTTTATTTTCTTCTTAAAGTTTCTAAAGCAAATATAAAATTTAAAGTATAAAAATCTAACTTGAATCTCTACTCTCGCGATTAAACCATGTCAGCTTCAAACTCTCTAGCCCACATCCTTGAATCCAATCGTTTGATCGAAATCAACTTTAAAGATTGGCTAAGAAACTTCAAGATTGTCTTGATTTTTAAAAAATTAGAACATGTACTTGACCAGGACCCTCTAGTATTATCAAACCGTCCTAGTGCTAAGCAGAGAATAGTATTTGATAAATAAATAGATGAAGACAGTCGAGTAAAGTGCTATGTACTGGCTTCCATGTCAAAGAGTTACAAAGCCAACAGAGCATATGCCCATTGTCAGGGCTATAATCACTCATCTATAAGAGTTGTATGGTGAGCAGAGTCAAACTGCATGCTTTGAAGTATCCAAAAGACTCTTCAACATAAAGATGTGTGAGGGGCAATCGGTCCATGAGTACTATATGACAATAATCCAGGACCTTGAGGAGCTTGAGAAGCTCGAGCTCAATATACAAAAGAAATTATAAGTGGATTTGATCTTCCAATTTCTTACGAGTTTATATAGTTAATTTATTATAAATTTTTATATGAACAAACTAGATTGCACTATACCCAAACTGATTAACATGTTGGTCACTGCAATCTTAAAATATTCAAGGGACACTGTTCTCGTTGTAGAGTGATCTTCTTCATCTAAAAAAAAGTCTGGTTGGAAGAAGAAGAATAAAGCTACGAAGAAGCAGAAGGAGAACAAGCCAAAGAAGGACGTTCCAAAGAAGGCTGTAGCAAAAGAAAAGCATTTTCATTGTGATGCTGATGGCCATTGGAGGAGAAACTATCCGCTTACCTGAAAAGCCTGAAGACCAAAAAGGTGACACACCTTTGGAAGGTATATCAAATATGCTTGTAATTGAATCTAACTTAACGATTTCTTTACTTCTAGTTGGATATTGGATTCTGGTTCTAGTGCTCATATATGTACTTCAATATAGGGTCTAATAAAAAGTAAGAAGTTAAGAGAAGGTGATATGATCCTTCGGATCGACAATGGAGCAAAAATTACTGCAAAAGCTGTTGACACTTATCCTTTTTGATTATCATCAGGATTAGATTAGATTTAAAAGACTGTTATTTTATACCTATAGCTAGTTGAATTTGATTTTTACATCTATGCTAGCATAGGATGGTTTGGATTTCAATTTCAATAAAGACTTTGTTCCATTTATTTACAAAATAAATTGGTTGCATGTGGTTTTTTGATTGACGATCTTGATCATTTGCATGTTGATGCGAATGTGAATATAAATGAACAAGTAGTGAGTGCTATAGATTAAAAGAGATCCAAAATAAAATTAACTAGAAGTACTTGTGGCATCATAGACTAGGTCATATTGGAGAGGATATGATAAATAAACTGAAAAAGAATGGGATCCTTGACTCTTTTAGTTCTGTGTCGTACCCAGTTTATGAATCTTGCCTTGGAGAAAAAATGACTAAGTTATCCTTTGTAAGACATAAAGAAAGGGCCACTGAGCTACTTGTCCTGGTGCACATTGATGTGTATGGGCTATTTGACATGTTGGCCAAAAGTGGTTATAGTTACTTCATCACCTTTACTGATGATCTATCATGGTATGGGTATATATTTCTGATTAGATACAAATTTGAAGCTTTTAAAAAGTTTAAAAAATTTAAAATGAAGTAGAAAAATAAATAGACAAACCTATTAAGGTTCTTTGATCTGATTGAGGAGGTGAATATCTTAGTCAGAAATTTTTGAGATATCTTAAGAACAACGGCATAGTCTCTTAATGGACTCTTCCAGGAACATCTTAGCTCAATAGAGTATCTGAAAGGAGGAATATGATCCTTTTAGATATAATTAGGTCCATGATGAGCTTCACTGATTTACCCTTATATTTTTAGGGACATGCCTTATTAATTGTAACATATTTATTAAATAGGATTCTATCAAAATCTATTCCTACCACACTATATGAGATATGGCATGGTAAGAAGTCGAGTCTAGGTTATCTTAAGACTTGGAGATGTCCAGTCCATGTTAGAAAATAGATGGCTGATAAATTAAAGGATAGATCTGTTATAGCTCATTTTATAGGGTATTCGAAATAAATCATAGGATACTATTTTTATCTTCCACAAGATCACTATGTGATTGTGAGTCGACATACCAAATTTTTAAAAACTAGTTTATTAAGAAAGAAGGTAGTGGGAGGTTAATTAAGCTTGAAGAGAAGGTCTCTGAAGAGTAACGAGCTATAGATCTTTAGAAATCTATTATTCATGAGCTAATAGTTGATGTTCCTCCACCACCTCGTAGATCTAGTAGAGTCTTCCATCCTCCTGAAAGGTACATAGATATGCTTACAGAAGAAGTAGAGAAAATATTTCTTATAAGAGATAAGGATCATGGAGATGATCTAAATACCTTTGACGAGATAATGTTTGACATTGATTCTGAGAAATAGTTAGATACAATGAAGTCAGAAATAGACTCGATGCACTCGAACCAAGTGTGGATCTTAGTAGATCCACCTGAGAGTATAGTATCCATTAGGTGTAAATGGATCTAAAAAAAGAAAATAGGTGCAGATGGTAAGGTAGAGACCTATAAAATTAGGCTCATGATAAAAGATTATAGTCAGTATGAAGGCATTGACTATTAAAAAATCTTCAAGTCTGCAGTCATGCTGAAATCTATCTATACTTTACTTGCTATTGCAGCCTATTATGATTATGAAATTTGGCAGATGGATGTAAAATTACTTTCCTAAATGCATATCTTAAAAAAGATATCTATATAGAGTAGCTTTTGTATTTCATATCCGGTGATGGTGATCACTGAGTCTACAAGCTGTAAAGGTCTATATATGAATTAAAGCAAGCTTCTCAGAGTTGGAATCTTTATTTTGATGATGCAATCAAATCATTTGGTTTCATCAAAAATAAAGAGGAACCATGTGTATACAAGAGGGTCAGTAGGAGTGCAATAATATTCTTCGTATTGTATGTGGATAACATCCTCTTTATTGAAAATAATATTCTCATGCTGATCTTGGTCAAAAGATGGTTGTCCAAGAAATTCTCCATGAAAGACCTAGAGAAAGCATCCTATATTCTCGGAATAAAGATCTATAGGGATAGATCTAAGAGGATGCTAGGCCTATCACTAAAGCTATACATAAAGAAAGTGCTGAAAAATTTAGCATGAAAAACTCTAAAAGAGGACTTCTATCTCTTAGGCATGGTATTCATCTTTTCAAGATGATGTGTCTGACCACATCTGAGGAAGTTCAGTGCATGAGTATGATTCCTTATGCCTCGATCATAGAGAGTCTCATGTATGCCATGCTATATAATTGACCTAATATTGTTCTTATTGTAAGCATCACAAGCAGGTATCAGTCGAATCCAGACAAGGAGCACTGGATAGCTGTAAAGAACATCCTTAAGTATTTGAAAAGAACTAAAGATTTGATCTTGATCTTTGGAAGAGAGTCTGAGTTGTGAATAGAGGGTATATTGATTCAGACTTCATGTCTGATTCTGATAATAGAAAATCTACATCAGAGTATGTGTTTGTATGCAATGGTGGTGCAATTAGCTAGAAGAGTTTCAAGCAACCTATCAAGCGGATTCAACCATAGAAGCTGTGTATGTCGCTGCTTTAGATGCTGCAAGAGAAGGCTTCTGATTTAAAAAGTTTATCACAGAGCCTGGGATAATGACATCAGATGTCATACCACTGTATTGCGACAATAATGGAACCATAGCACTTGCTAAGGAGCTGAGATCTCATAAAAAATTGAACCATATCGAGTGGTAGTTTCACATTATATGCGACTATCTCAAAAAAAAAAAGTCGATGTACGAAAAGTAGACTCTACGGATAATGTGGCTGACTTGCTAATAAAGCAATTGAGTCAGCCAAAGATAGAAGTCCACTTTAGAAGATGGAACTTAGATTAGTGGCCAATTGGCTTTAGTCCAAGTGTAAGATTGTTGGATGTATGTCCTAGATGCCAATATGGCTGATATATTATAGTAACTTTAGGATATAATTTTATACTTAAAATATTGATTTGATCAATAAAAAGATAAGTTTATTTTCATTCAAGTGAGATGTGTTCTTGAATCGTCCATAGAATTAATACTTACGCTACACATTCTCAAGATGTTAAGAATTAGAGGCATGTATAATTAATTTTTAAATGCTCTCGATCATAGTATTATCATGAGAATGGTGATCGATTCGGATAGATCAGTATAAAGATGTTAGATTTGTGCTCTAGAAGCTAATTATTGGCTGACACGTTATGTAATTTCAGGGTCTAAACTTATACTTGTAATCTTTTTATATCAATAAAAGACTTTTTCATTCAATCATATTTATGTGTCCATGATTTATTCTAAAAATTAATAAAGATAATTTTTGTATATTCTTAAAGAGTTAAGAATTTGAGACATACATTAATTAGTGGTTAATTTTAAATATTTCTGATCAAAAGATTATCACGGAGGATAGTGATCAATTCATTTGAGATCGGTGCACGGTTCACCTCCCTTGTATGCAAATGAGTCTCGAGTCTGCAGTATAGAGATACTAGAATGAAGGTGCAGGTGGCTGTTAGAGAATAATTTACACTGAGCATGACCAATATGAGAACCACATAGATATCTATTCACTCGTCAGTGATCTTCTCGATGCTGCAGTGGTGTGAGTGGTTCTTTGACCTACAGTGTTATTGGCTATTTGCAGTGAGACTACTGGGTTTGACCGTATATTTTTTGATCCCTAGCCATTCAGGTCCTTGCTGTGTATGTTGGCTTTCGTAGGTTTAGATTCGTTATTTGGAGTAGGATGCACCTAGATGGAATCTATCAACATTGATAGAAAAGAGGAAGTCCTATATGATTTACAAGACTTTGGCCAAAGCAAGTGTGAATGCTAGAAAAAGTTTCTACAAGATTCATAAATAAATTCGAGTCAAGTCAATCTAGCATATGACTGACGATGGGGTCTGACAAGTTCTTCATGACCTCCATCAAGTCGGGCTCATAATAGAAGGAGACTAAATCATACGATAATTGCACCTAAGGGTTCATACTTTTATTTTACTGGGTTACTACTACATACTGTTAGGTGTCATTGATGGATTGTGAGACTCATCGGATATCATCTTGATGATCGATGGTCCTCGAAGGGTAGAATTGAAAATATTTCAATCCATCAAAAGAGTTTCGGTGATATTATGATGGAGATCACAATATATCTCACTATCAGATAGAATGAAACCTATGGGTCACATATTAAAGGATTTAATCTTGAATTTGTCAATTGGGCTTATGAAGTTCCAATAGTGTTAGGATTTATTAAAATCCTATTAGGTTTATGAGAATCATGCTAGCACACGGTTAAATCTAATTCTTCTCGAAACTTTGATTTGATCAAGTCCATAGCCTTGAACCTAACCTAAATCTATTTGAATTTAATTGAGCTCTTAATTATGAGCCCAAGAAGATTTGATTAAGTCAATTAGTTGGCATAATTATCCTAACATTATCTCTTCTTTATCTCCTAATTATCTCTAAGTGTGCAAGTGGAATAGATGGAAGATTGGGTGGCACCTTTCTTCTCTTTTGGCAAGAATTGGGCACCAAATCCTAGAGGGGCTCGCCCCCTCTTATGTGGCATGGTGTGGAGGAGAGAGAGGTGGGGCTACGCTCTTATTTGGATAGAAACCCCATTATGGGGCACCAACTCCTATTGTGGGGCACCAAGAGTTGGCCCCCAACTACTGATATGTATTCCTAGGGTGCCTCTTGTACATGCTTAAAGGGGCTGATTATATACTATTTATATATGATTTTAATTGATATAAATCAGATTAAAAAGGTAGATGATTCTTATGAGATAAGGATCTGCCTTTTTAAGATAATTGGGTTCCTAATATGTATCAGGATAGTATCTATATAAAGGGAGGTCTCTAGGGTTTCTAGTTAATAGAATTTTTGGTCAACAAAATTCCTCTCTTCCTTCTCCATGCCTCCTCTCCTCCCTCTCTTCCTTTCTACACCCAAGAGTTGGATGTCCCCTTTTCCACATGTCAAGAGGTAGTGCTTGGTGACTTAGAGATTGAAGATTGAGGAGAAGAAGAAGAAGGATGCTGATCAAGGAGTTGATCCTACAGTTCAGATCAAGGTGTTGATCAAAATGTTCAAGGATAAGATTTTTTTTGGAAAGAAGAATCTTCTACAAGGAGAAATCAATTCGAGATCGATCCCGATAGATATCCGTAGAGGCTGGATGCGTGTGTGGCTCGAGCATCTACGAATTCATGATCATCAGAAGCGATGAACATCTATCGTGCTAAGGTAAAAAGATATGATCTCATATTTATATCTAAATTTTAGATTGTATATATGTATTTTCTCTGGACTTGGGTAGAATTAGATTTGATCTATTGCATGTGAAGGTTAAAGAATTTAATCCATTTGTTTTCCGTTGTGATTTTCAAAGTTTTAAAATCTATATATGCTGCCTACCGATATTCTAACAAAAGATCACTTCCTTCGGAATAGATAAGTCTCTAATCTATAGTGTAGAGATACTAAGTGACAAGTATGGATAGTTGTTAGAGAATAACTAGTACTAAGTATGATCATACGAGAGATTATTTGAATTTTTACTCAATTGTCAGTGATCGTTTCTATGCTGTAGTTGTGTGAATGGTCCTTTGACCTGTGATGGCATGATTGCTCATAGTGAGGTTGCTAGAATTTGTCTGACATATAAATATGACATCATTGAGTCTTTATGATGGATGTTGGCAATAGTTGGTCCACTGTAAGAGTAGGATGTGCATCTAGATAAAATCTATTGATCTTGATAGAGAGAAGAAGTCCTATGAAAGTTAAGAGACTAAGTCCTTAAATTTGTAGACATAGTAGTGTGATTGATGAAAAAGAGTTTTCATGAGAATCATAATTAGACTTGAGCTAATTGAATCTATCATATGACTGATGATGTGATTTGATGATTTATCCATGACCTACCATCTAATCAGAACTCATGATAGAGGGACTGAATCACATGAAAACTATACTTTGAGATTCTTTTTCAGTTTTGCTAGGTTGTCACTATATACTACTAGGTGTCACAGGTAGATTTTAAGAGCTCACTAAGGTTGTTCAAGATGACAATCCTTGATGAGTTAGACTAAAATTATTCTGATCCATTAAAAAGAGTTTCAGTGATACTGTGATAGAGATCATAGTATATCTCACTATTAGATAAAATTGAACCTATAGGATTACATAACAAAGGGATTAGATCTGGATTAAGTAATTGAGCTTATGAAGTCTCAATTAGATTTGAAAAAATCTTATTGGGTTCAGGGTAATCTTGCTAGCACAAGGTTGAACCCAATTTTCTCTTTGATCTTAAATTACCAATTTGATAAGATTAATTCCAGTTAATTATCTGCTAAAGATCTAAATAAATTAAATTTATTAGACTTCAATTGTTAGGTGTCTAGAATTTTGGATCATTTGAATTAGGGGTTCAAAACCCCGAGTCAATTCCTTAATTGAAATTAGTGGGGCGCCACTTGATTTGATCAAGTGTGGGCACACCCACTTGGTTGGTGGCATGATGGACAAAAAGGGGCTCACCCTCTTCCTTACGAGGCATGTGAGAGAGAGCCCTAGAGGGGCCAAGGGTTGGCACCCCCTTAGTTCTCCTAAGCATGGTCAAATATAGAGGCATACAAGGAGTCCTAATACGATTAGGACTCATACTATGGGGTTGATTTGGTTTTGAATAGAATTCAAACCTTTCCTCTATTTAAAGAGCTCTTCTCTAAGGATCTTAGCATCAGATTTTCAACAAGCTCCAAGCCTCCTATCAGCCCCCCATGCCTCCCTCTCTCCTCTCTCTTGGTTTCAATGCCCAAGCGTTGTTGGGCATCTCCATCTTCCAACGCCCAAAGGAGGTTGGGCATCCTTCTTGGTTGCTGATTTTCAGAGCTTGATTGCTACAAAATTAAGAGAAGGAGATCAAAAAAAGAAGAGAAGAAAAAGATCAGAAAAAAGATCAAAGAGTAGATCACGATCCAGACTTCGCTCAGATTCACAGGATGATCGTTCTTGAAGAAGAAAGATCTACATCAAAAAGGGCTGTTCTAGGCTGATCCTGAGTGGATACTTATAGAGATCGGGCATTTACATGGTTAAAGAAGAATCTATCTTCTTTCAGATCTAGATTCAAAGAAAGGATTAGCAAATCAGGTATGTGATTTGATCACATATTTAGTTTCAGCATAAAATTAGTAAATATTCAATTTCAGTATATGAAGTAGATCTTTGTATGTTATGTTCTTGTGCATGCATGTTCTAGATTCAAAGATATTTTAATCTTCAATTCTGCTATATTATTTAGAAAAAAAATTTTGAAGCACACATGCATGCGTACCATAGAAATTTTAATAAGAAGATCTAAAAAAAAGAAGAACAAGAGATCCTATCTCTTTTTTTTCTTTTTCCATCCAACTCTTGGACTGATTATGAAGGAGAAAGCATATCCAACTCTTGAATATTTTTGAAGTAGAAGGAGAGAGATGGCTGATCCAACTCTTGGACCAAGGAAGAGAGAAAGAAAACACATCCATCTCATGGATGTTGGAAGAGAGGAAGGGAGAGCATTCGTCCATCTCATGGATGTTGGAAAGGGAGAAGGGTGGGGCTTCCATCACATGGAACACCCCCTCCTTTTTCTCTTCCTTTTGTGCGCTAACCAACCAGCACACCATCACCTTTTTCTCTCTTTTCTTGCATGCCTAAAACCTCTCAAAATCAATGTGTAATTTATTATGGAGGCACCCCCTTTTTATCCCTAGCAATTAGGGTTCGGTTAGGAGTTTGTTAGAGTCCTTAAGGAAGGACTCTTCAATATGTGCCACCCCACACTTATTGGCATCATCTCCTTGTGCGCCCCATATTTCACTGCACAAAACTCTTTTGGCATGGTCCTCTTAGGCGTAGATAAGGTGAGAGAGTCCTAGTGCAATGGGACTTTAGTTTTCTATCTTAATTTCACTCTGATTCGAATCCGATTTAAATCTAGTTTGAATCAAACCCAATTAGGAATCAAGTCCAAATCCTATTTGGACTAGAAAATTCAAATTAAACTAAATCCAATCTGATTTAATTCAATCCATATTTTATCAAATCAAATAATTACAATATTTATAAATTAATCCTCCTATAATTTACTAACTCTTAGTATGTCCTTTATGTAATTTTTATATATAACTTCGATCATCAATCAAATTGATAATTCAATCCTATTATGATTCAAAACACTATTCAAAATCTCGAACAGTCAGGACCTCTTTGTGTGTGATCCTATAAGTTCTATTCTATCTGATAGTGAGATATATTTTGATCTCCATCAAAATATCATTGAAACTCTTTTCAATTGATTGGAATAATTCTAACTCTACCCATCAAGGATCATCGATCATCATGACGATGCTCGACGAGTCTCACGATCCACCAGTGATATTAGCAGTATGTAGTGACAATCTACCAGAATGAAAGTAATGAACCTCTAGGTATAATTATCATGTGATTCAATTCTTGTATCGTGAGTTCCGACTAGACAGAGGTTATGAAAAGCTCATCAAACCCATCGTTTGTCATATGCAAGATTGGCTCGACTCGAGTTCACTTGTGAATTCTTGTAAAAACTTTTTTTCAGTATTCACAATTGCTTTGGCTCAAGACTTTCTAAACTCAAGTCTCGAAAATCGCATAGGCTTTTTCTTTTCTACTAAAGATCGATAGATTCTATCTAGATACATATCCTATTTCTACAATGAATCTACTGTAGCCAACATACACCTCAAGGCTTCATATGGTTAGGAGACTAAGTTATGGTGTAGTCAAATTATAACAACCTCATTGTGAATAGTCAAGGCACCACAGATCAAAGAACTATTCACACTACTACAGCATCGAGAATGTCACTAACGAGTGAGTAAACATCCAAATGACTTCTTGTATTGATCACGTTTAGCACCCTTGTTCCCTAACAAGCACCTACACTCTCGCTCAGTGTTCCTACATTATAGACTCGAGACTCATCTATCCATAAAAAAGTGATCCATGCATCAACCTATCTAGATCGATCACCATCCTTGTGATGATCCTACGGTCAAGAGTAGTTTATGAATTAACCACTAATGACATATACCTCAAATTTTCAGCTCTTGAGAATATGTGTCATCATCTTGTTAATTTATTAGACGATTCATGAATACATATACTACATGAATGATAATTAACTCTCCTAAATAATTAGATCAAGTATAAAATTATATCCTAGAAAGAATTAATGTGTTAGTTTGATTGGCTTCTAGGGTATATATCAAACTAAAGAGGTGCAGTGGGGTTTTAGCATGGAGAAGTTTGGCACAAAACCAAGAGGAGTGTGGGTGTTAGGTGGTGTTGCCCCTTTTGGCATGAACTCCTTCATGCAAACACCATAACAATAGCATGGAGAAATCTCACACAAACTCCTTTTTAGTGTGGAATATTAGGTGCAAAGAATCCTAGTGGCGTGGGGCTTCATATGGTGCAAGGGAGAGAAAGAATCCCAAACTACTTGGGCCTTCCTTTTATGCCTAGTTTAAACCAAGTCAAATTCTAATCCAATTGGAATTTGATTGGACCTAAAGAGATTAAAATACTAATCTAATTAGGAATCTAATCTCTTTAGATTAAATCCTAATCTAATTAAGAATTAGATGGCACTAAGTCCTAATCTAATTAAGAATTGATCTTCCTTGCCATTGGATTATCTCATAACTCAATTAGGCTTGATCTAATCAAACCTAAACCTATCTAAATTGAATCCAATTCAATTAGACTTGATTTTAGCCCCATTGCTCAATCAAATTGAGCCAATTAGCAATCCAATTATAAATTAATCCTCCTACAACTCACTAACACTTAGTGAATTAATAATTGCAACAATTATATTGGATCAATCATCAATCATATTGATAATTAGATCTCTTTATGATTCATAATCATAGATCAACCATCTGATTGGACAAAGACTTCTTTTGTGTGTGATCCATAGATTCTATTCTATATGATAGTGAGATAAACTATTGTTGGTGCAGAATTCCGTCGAAGTCGGAGAAGCTGGAGCTGGGATGATGCGGCCGCCATCGGGACCTGCAAAAAAAGTCTAAACCGGAGTTGGGGTGCTCCGGCAAGACCCTCCGATGCTCAAGTCAGTACTCTGCTTAACAGAAATGGAGTGCTCGAGAAAAATTTTGGCAGAGTTTCGAGATAGAGTTACCAGCCTCTAGAAGAACGTGTCTGAAGTTTCTTATTTATAGACGGGGGTTAACTGACCGACAGCGACGTCTGTAACCTCTGGTAGTGGGCACTCAGAGCGCGTGGAGTTTGTTGCGGAGAGTAGTGGGCCTGGGGTCATTCAGGGCCACGTGGAGCTTGTTGCGGAGAGTGAAGTGGTGTCCGTTGTCGAACTTACCAGAGAGTGGTGGAGCTGCATGAAATCCATGGCAGGGAGTGGAGCAGAGGGTGGCTCTTGTCATGACTCGTCAGAGAGTGGTGGAGCTGCATGGAATCTTGCAGAGAGTGGGCAGGAGGGTGGCTCTTATCGCACTCGTCAGAGAGTGGTGGAGCTACATGGAATCCATTGCAGGGAGTGGAGCAGGAGGGCGGTTATTGTCGTGACTTGTTAGAGAGCTCTATCCGTGGTTGGAGCTCGTTGGGACATCTGATGGAAAGGATGGCTCTCTATTGTTGGTTTGGGAGAAGCTCGGATGTCCCCGATGCTGCTGACGAGTCTATTGTTATCGGGTAGCTTTGGGCTGATACTACAGGTGGGAGTCACTTGCTGTAGAAGCTCGGATAGAGACTTTCGTTGGTGAAGCTCGGTAAGAATCGATTGCTAGAGAAGTCCGTCTGGGATTCGCCCGATGTGGAAACTCGCCTGAAGATGATCCATTGGGGAAGTTTGGTTTTATGAAGGATCTGGTGGGGGTCGGCCGGTGATGGACTTCGACGGTGTTGGGGAGGTTCGGCAGACATCGAGGCAATCAGTCGTTGTAGGAATCCAACTGCTGGAGCCCGATCATCGTAGAAGCTCATCCAATATCCAACCGCTATGGAGGTTCGATCGAAGTCTGGTTCTTGCAGAAGCTGAAAGGAGACCGTTATTGTAGAAGCTCGGTCGAAGGTCAGTTATCGTGTGAGCTCGGAGTAGCGACCTGGCCGATGAGTCCTGTCCCATTGTAGAAGCTCGGTCAAAGATCGATTGTCGCGGACCGACTACGAAGAAGCTCAATTGAAGTCTACATGTAATAGAAGTTCGAAGGAATATGCTTACAGTAGAGGCTCGGATGGGATTTGCTTATAGTAGGGATCTGAGGTAGGCCGTCCGCTGTAAGGGTTCGGAGTAGACTGCTCGCAGCAGGAGTTCGGGGCAGACCACTCGTGAAGTTTGGAGTAGGCCGCTCGTGGTAGAAGTTCGGCTATCGCAGGAGCTCGGCTGGAATCCTGAAGGTGGTCAACCATCGTAGAAACGTGGAAGGAGCTTGGTTACTGTAGAAATCTTGTTGTCGGGGAAGCTCGGATGCTGACGATGCCCGAAAGAAGTTTGGGGGTAGTCGATTGCTGTAGAAGGACAGCTAACAGCGAGGCTCAGAGGGCCTTTGGGTGGCCGATGGGTGAACACTGAGGCCCATCGTCGAAGAAGTTCAGACGATCGAGGAAGTTCGGAGAGGCGTCAGTACAAGGTCGGGAGCCGGAGGAGCCCCGAAGGATCAGTCCTCTGCAGACTTCGATCGGGGGGCACTTTATACCCAACACCGGTCCCCCTACTTTCGAGTTCGAGTTTCGAATGAAAGAAGTACAGAGAATTTATCACGTCGAAGCTGCTCTCCCCGATTTCCATACTCAGCGGTCATTGGATATTTTGATGCTCGGTACGTTGGTACTGGAGCCTTTTAAAAAAGGCTTCTCCTTTTTGGAATTCCAGTCGGAACGCAGTCCCAGTACGGTGCCATAATAGTTTTACTAATTATCAGCCACCTCTAGCCGCTTGCCACGATGAGTGGGCCAAGCGCGGTCGCGGACTGGTCTGAGGAGTCTTGCAGTCATTATTACACCGGCTCTCATTGCTTATTTAAACCTGCCTCCCCCCTTTTGGGATCTCACTTTGTACGGGAGCTTCTTCAGTCTTCCTTCCTTGCCTTAGGCATCCGTCGAGTCATCCTCATCTTGTACCTTCGCATTCCTCAGACCAGCTTGGGTTAGCCTCAAAGCTTTCTCCACTTCTGCGGCCCGTTTGTAGATGGCATTGGCCTTCCTTTGTTGCTGATATGGGCACGGATGCAGCTCTGATGTTAGCCCAGAGCCTGAAAGTCCACGAGCGGAAAGACGCTGCAACTTCTGGTTGGCGAAGAAGGTGAGGGTAGAAGAAACAGATCTGGCCATGTTCGCCTTGACGGCCCAGAGCCCGCGCTTATGCCACATCTTCAACCACGAGGGCTTCCTGGTGCGCATCACCGTGAGGAGAAACCTGACCTCAGGAAGAAGGTCATGCCCCCATCACTGTGAGGGGAACCTGACCTCAGAAAGAAGGTCATGCCCGCCATCATCGTGAGGCAGCGGAAGCCATGGCGTGGTAAAGACGGCATCTACATGTACTTCGAAGATAATGCTGGAGTAATCGCCGATCATGCCCGCTGTCATCATGGCATCTACGTGTACTTTGAAGATAATGCTGGAGTAATCACCAATCATGCCTGCCGTCATCATGGCGTCTATGTGTACTTCGAAGATAATGCTGGAGTAATCGTCGATCATGTCCACCGTCATCATGGCGTCTACGTGTACTTCATAGATAATGCTGGAGTAATCACCGATCCGAGAGGGGAACTGGAAGAAGAAGCCAAGTACTTGAAGTAATTCTCGACGATGGCTGGAACCGGGAGTTCGAAGTCCGATGGAGCCGAGCTTCCTTAGAGCTGTTTATTTTGTATGTGTTTTTGTTGTTTTTTTTTTTTGGCCTTTAAGGTTTTGTAATGCATACTTCGCCAATAAAATGTGAATGAAATCGTTTATTACCTCACCCATTCTGGTATTGAATGGTTGTTTACCAAACTCCATTTGTCTTCCATCTTGTTTGGCGTCGACGTAGTTAGTAATCCCTTGCTGATTCTTGCGTTGATTCGTCGTTCACTGAACTTCTTCTGTCTTTCATCTTGTTCGTTGCTGATGTAGTTTGAAGGTTCCTAGTTGCCGTCGTGTCGATTTATCCTTAGGGACTAGAGATTTTCGACAAGAGTTTTCTCTCTCGTAGGGACAAGGTCCCTTGTGCCTTTGGTGTGGTTCATTTTTCGCCTATCGCCGGTGTAGTTCGTCGCCTTTTCTTTTCATCTCCCTTTTTCTTCTGTGTTTGAGTGAGGATCTTCCCTCCGCTCTTGACGGAGCCGTGAGAGTGCGAAGGAGTCATTGAGGAATCTTTCCTTCTTGTCGATCAACCGAGTCTTTGTTTGCGTCGGGATGAGGTCCTCCCCTTGTTCCCGACAGTCAGTTTCAGCTCGTGTCAGGATGAGATTCTCCTCCCATTCCTGACAAAGCTGTGGGGGCACATAAGGGCCGTTGTGAGGACCTCTCCCCCATCCGATCTTTAGAAAATCGGGCCTTCGACTTTGCCCATGTTAGGATGAGGTTCTCCTCCTGTTCCTAACAAGGCTGTGGGGGCATATAAGGGCCGTTGTAAGGGCCTCTCCCCCCATCCGATCTTTAGGAATCTGGGCCTTCGACTTTGCTCATGTTAGGATGAGATTCTCCTCCTATTCCTAACAAGGCTGTGGGGGCACATAAGGGCCGTTGTAAGGGCCTCTCCCCCATCCGGTCTTTAGAAAACTGAGCCTTCGACTTTGCTCATGTTAGGATGAGGTTCTCCTCCTGTTCTAATAAGACTGTGGGGGCACATAAGGGCCATTGTAAGGGCCTCTCCCCCATCCGGTCTTTAAAAAATCGGGCCTTCGACTTTGTTCATGTTAGGATGAGGTTCTCCTCCTATTCCTAACAAGACTGTGGGGGCACATAAGGGCCGTTGTGAGGGCCTCTCCCCCATCCGATCTTTAGAAAATTGAGCTTTCGACTTTGCTCATGTTAGGATGAGGTTCTCCTCCTGTTCCTAATAAGGTTGTGGGGGCACATAAGGGCCGTTGTGAGGGCCTCTCCCCCCATCCGATCTTTAAAAAATTGGGCCTTCGATTTTGCTCATGTTAGGACGAGGTTCTCCTCCTGTTCCTAACAAGCTTAACTCCGATTACATGGGAGAGTTTTTCCCCGTTGTTATAAACTCATGCTAAAAGAAAAATATGCGAATATGAAACTTTTATTTAAGACGAAGCTATTGGTAATACATTCGTAGGTTTTCCAAGTTCCACGATCGTGGGAGCTCTGCTCCTCCAAGCTCTTTTAAATAGTATGTTTCGGGCCGGACTACCTCCTTGACTTCATACGGGCCTTCCCAGTTTGGGGCAAGTTTCCCCTGATTCTGAGGTTGTGAGACAGCGGCTCGTCGTAACACCAGGTCCCCCACTCTGAAGACTTTGCTTTTGACCCGGGAGTTGTAGTAGTGGGCTACTTTCTATTTGTAGGCTGCCATCTGAACTCGAGCCGTCTCCCACTTTTCTTCTAACAAGTCGAGGTTGGCCTTGAGATCTTGTGGGTTGCGCTGTTCGTCGAACGCCACGACTCGTGCTGACGGAAGTTCTATTGGGATCACGGCCTCTGTCCCGAAAGCTAAGGTAAAGAAGGTCTTCCCCGTGGGCAATCTCTGAGTAGTCTGGTATGCCCACAATACATGATAGAGCTCATCAGCCCAAGCTCCCTTTGCTTTTTCAAGTCTCGCTTTGATGCCTTGCAATAGAGTCCGATTGGTTACCTCGGCCTCGCCATTTGCCTGAGGATGGGCCATCGAAGTGAAGTTGTGGGAGATGTTTAGGTCCTCACAAAATTCAGCAAACTTTGCTCCAGCAAATTATCGTCCATTATCAGTGATGAGGGTTCTGGGTAAGCTGAACCTGCAGACAATCGACTTCCAGACGAAGTCCCACACTTTGGCTTCTGTGATTTTTGCCAAGGGTTCAGCTTCAACCCACTTGGTGATATAGTCTATTGCCACCAGGAGGAACTTCCGCTGCCCTAATGCCATGGGAAAGGATCCGAGGATATCCATCCCCCACTGCGCGAACGGCCACGGGGCACTCAACGGTGCCAGTTCAGAGGTAGGTTACCTTTATATATTGGCATATCTTTGACACTGGTCACATCTTCAGACATATTCGATGGAGTCATGGTACATGGTAGGCCAATAGTAACCTTGTCAGAGCAGCTTATGGGATAAAGATCTGGCCCCCATGTGACTTCCACAGACTCCCTCATGTACCTCCCTCAAGGCAAAATCAGCTTCAGAAGGCCGGAGACATTTTAAGAGGGGCAAGGAGTATGACTTTTTGTATAGCTTGCCTTCGTAGAGGATATATCAGGAGGCCTGGTTCTTAAGCTTTCAAGCCTCTTTTGCATCAGGAGGAAGAACCCCGTCCTTGAGGTATGTAACTAGTGGGTCGACCCAATTGGGTTCGTAGCTGACCTCCATCATAGACTGTGATTCTTCCATGCTTGGGTGCTTCAGAACCTCGAAGAAGACTTCCTTAGGTAGTTCGGCCGGAGCCAGTGTGGCCAACTTAGAGAAAAGGTCGGCCCTGGCATTTTTCGATCTTGGGATCTGCCTGATATTGAAGCTGCCGAAGGTGGGGATGATCTCCCTTACCCTTTCAAGATATCTAGCCATATTGTCCTCCTGAGCTTCATAATTTCCACTGACCTGTCCCACTACTAATTGAGAATCACTGTAGGCTTGAAGCCGATCTACTTCTAATTCTTTGGCAACCTTTAGTCCTACAATCAGAGCTTCATATTCTGCTCCATTATTTGTTGCAGAAAACTCGAAGCGCAGTGCATACTCCACGACAATCCCATTTGGATTGATCAAGATCAGGCCCGCGCCGTGCCTGACATGTTGGAGGAACCATCCACATAGAGGGCCCAAGAACCATCAGGGAGATCGGCTCTTTCCTCGGAGAAGTTCGGCCGGAGCCCTGGATTATCGGCTTCATCTTGTCCAAGTTCAGCCTCCTCTGGGATAGTGCATTCCACCACGAAGTCTGCTAATATTTGGGCTTTGATTGCTGGCCGAGGTCGATAGTTGATGTCGAACTCCGTGAGCTCGACCGCCCATTTCGCGATTCTTTCGGAGGCATCCGCTCGATGCAAGATCGCCTTGATCGGCTGGTCGGTGAGTAGCGTTATGGTGTATCCTTGAAAGTAAGGTCGGAGCCTTCGAGCTGCAATCAACAAGGCATAAGTTAGTTTCTCTAACTTAGTGTACCTGGTTTCAGCGTCTCTCAATACTCGGCTTATGTAGTAGATCGGTCGTTGAATTTTTGCTTCTTCCTTAATCAGAACTGCAGCGAGGGCCACAGGGGAAACTACCAGGTATAGGAACAGTTCCTCTCCAGGCTCAAGCTTTGCCAATAATGGTGATGAGCCGAGGTAGGTCTTCAGCTCCTCGAATGCCTGCTGACATCCAACGGTCCAACAGAAGTTCTTGGGCTGCTTGAGGGTCTGAAAGAAAAGTAAGCATCGCTCGACCGATCTCGAGATGAAGCGATTTAGAGCCGCTACTTTTCCGATGAGGTGCTGAACCTCCTTTATCGACCTCGGGGCGGTCATTTCCTGGATGGCGTGAATCTTTTTCGGGTTTGCCTCGATCCCACACCCCGATACCATGAAGCCCAGGAATTTTCCTGAGGTTACTCCTAAAGCGCATTTGGCTGGGTTCAGCTTCATCTTGTATTTTCGAAGGGCGCTGAAGGTCTCCTCAAGGTCGGCGACATGGTTCACTGAGGATCTGCTCTTTACGAGCATATCATCTACGTAGACCTCCATATTGCGGCCGATCTGCTCTTCGAAGATCTTATTCACTAGCTGCTGATATGTCACCCCTGTGTTTTTGAGGCCAAAAGGCATGACCCTGTAACAATAAAGGCCATGGTTAGTTATAAAAGCAGTTTTTTCTTCATCCTCTGGCGCCATCCTGATCTGATTGTAGCCGAAGAATGCATCCATGAAGGTGAGAAGCTCGTGGCCCGAGGTTGCATCTACTAGTTGATCGATTCTGGGCAGAGGGTAACTGTCCTTCGGACAGGCTTTATTCAGTTTTTTGAAGTCTATACACATCCTCCATTGGCCGTTCGCCTTCTTAACCAAGACCACATTGGAAACCCAGCTCGGATAGTTGACCTCTCTGATAAACCCGACCTTTAGGAGTTTATCAACCTCCTCGGCTATGGCCAGCTGTCTCTCCGATGCATGACTTCAAACTTTTTTCTTTGTCGATCGGTGTTTGGGATCGACGGCTAGACGGTGCTGCATAACTTCAGCATTGATCCCTGGCATGTCCGTTGGAATCCAAGCAAAAACATCTGCGTTCTTTCGTAAAAAATTGATAAGCTGTGTCTGCACCTCTTTCCCCAAGTTGGAGCCGATCTTTACCATGTGTTCCTCGTTCCCATCATTCAAAGGAATTGAGACAAGATCTTCCATTGGCCTGCCTCGTTCTTCTGTCAGGTCATCACGGGTGTCCAATCCATCAACCAGACAGGGGTCAGGCTGACCACTTCTTTGCAGGGCTATATTGTAGCAGTGCCTTGCTAGGGCTTGATCTCCCTTGACTTCTCCGACCCCCTGGTTAGTAGGGAATTTCAATTTCAGATGGTAGGTTGACACCACAGTCCGGAGGGCATTGAGGCCAGGTCGGCCGAGGATTGCATTATAGGCTGACGATGCCTTCACCATCAGAAAATCCACCAGAGCCCTAGATTGTCTTGGATATCGACCTGCAACTACAGTCAAAGTTATTACTCCCTCCACTGAGATAGCATCGTCGGTAAACCCTACTAAAGGGGAGCCAATCGGCCCCAAACGACCATCCAGGATGGACATTTTTGAGAAGGTGTCGTAAAACAAAATATCAACCGAGCTTCCACTATCAACAAGAATGCAGCGTACATCATAATCAGCAATATTTAAAGAAACTACAACCGCATCGTTGTGGGGGAACTGGACCTCTCGGGCATCTTCTTCAGTAAAGGTTATGGGTCCTTCAGTCCTTTGCCGCTTGGGCGGTCCGATCGATCCACTGGCCGCTCCCTTCCGGGGCTCTCCAGAGATGGTGCAGACAATCCCGATTGGAAGTCGATTTCCAGGTTGTTCTTTCCTCCTTGGCGGTGCCGGTCGTGGTAGGGTCCTCGATCGATTCTCCCTACCTTTAGGCTGACGTCGGATGGATCTGTCGACCACTATTGCCGGAGGAGGGGGAGGGGCCTGGAAAATCGGGGGTGAGGCCGGAGCTTGAGATCTAGCCGCGGAGGTCGTGGATCGCCTGGTGGATGCTCTACGGAGAGGCATCAGGTGAGGATCTAGTAGAAGAAGGAGAAGAGAATGTCAGAGAAGATGACCGAAATTGGTCATGTTGAGCACTCCTTTAAAAATAAGGGTACTGCAAAGACACACCCCTTCCTCTAGTGCCAATTCTGTTGGTGCAGAATTCTGTCGAAGTCGGAGAAGCTGGAGCTGGGATGACTGCGGCCACCATCGGGACCTACAAAGAAAGTCTAAATCAGAGTTGGAGGTGCTTCGGCAAGACCCTCTGACACTCAAGTCAGTACTCTGCTTCAACAGAAATAGAGTGCTCGAGCAAAAATTTTGGCAGAATTTCGAGATAAAGTTACCAGCCTCTAGAAGAACGTGTCTGGGGGTTCCTTATTTATAGACGGAGGGTATAACTGACCGACAGTGACGTCTGTATCCATCTAGTAGTGGACCGCTTAGAGCCGCATGGAGTTTGTTGTGGAGAGTAGTGGCACCAGGGGTCGTTCAGGGCTACGTGGAGCTTGTTGCGGAGAGTGGAGTGGTGTCCATTATCGGGACTTGCCAGAGAGTGGTGGAGCTGCATGAAATCCATGGCAGGGAGTGGAGCAGGAGGGTGGCTCTTGTCGCGACTTGTCAGAGAGCTCTGATCTGTCAGCTGGAGCTCGGCTGGGACATCTGATGGAATGGAATGGCTCTCTATTGTTGGTCTGGGAGAAGCTCGGATGTCTCCGAAGCTGCTAACGAGTCTACTGTTGTCAGGTAGCTTAGGTGCTGATACTACAGGTGGGAGTCACCTGCTGTAGAAGCTCGGATAGAGACTTTCCTTTGGTGAAGCCCAGTAAGAATCCGATTGCTAGAGAAGTCCGTCTGGGATTCGCCCGATGTGGAAACCCGCCTGAAGATGATTCATTAGGGAAGTTCGATTTTATGAAGGATCTGGTGGGGGGTCGGCCGGTGATGGACTTCGGACGGTGTTGGAGAGGTTCGGCAGACATCGGAGGTGATCGATCATTGTAGGAATCCAGCTGCTGGAGCCCGATCGTCGTAGAAGCTCATCCAATATCCAACCGCTATGGAGATTCGGTTGAAGTCTGGTTCTTGTAGAAGGCTGAAAGGAGACCACTTATTGTAGAAGCTCGGTCGAAGGTCAGTTGTTGTGTGAGCTCAGAGTAGCAACCTGGCCGATGAGTCCTGTCCCATTGTAGAAGCTCGGTCGAAGATCAGTTGTCGTGGGACCCGACTACGAAAAAGCTCGGCTGAAGTCTACCTGTAATGAAAGTTCGGAAGGAATATGCTTACAGCAGATGCTCGAATGGAATTTGCTTACAGTAGGGATCCGAGGTAGGCCATCCGCTGTAAGGGTTCGGAGTAGACTGCTCGTAGCAGGAGTTCGGGGCAGACCACTCATGGAAGTTTGGAGTAGGCCGCTCGTGGTAGAAGTTCGGCTATCGCAGGAGCTCGGCTGGAATCCTGAAGGCGGTCGACCACCGTAGAAATGTGGAAGGAGCCTGGTTACTGTAGAAATCTCATTGTCGGGGAAGCTCGGATGCTGACGAAGCCCGAAAGAAGTTTGGGGGTAGTCGATTGCTGTAGAAGGACGGCTAACAGTGAAGCTCAGAGGGCCTTTGGGGCGGCCCGATGGGTGAACACTGAGGCCCATCATCGAAGAAGTCCGGACGGCCGAGGGAGTTCGAAGAGGCGTCACGTACAAGGTCGGGAGCCGGAGGAGCCCCGAAGGATCAGTCCTCTACAGACTTCGGTCGGGGGGGCACTTTATACCCAACAACTATGATCTCCATCATAATATCATTGAAACTCTTTTTAATGAGTTGAAACGATTCCAACTGTGTCCATCAAGGGTCATCGATCATCAAGACGATGCTTGATGAGTCTCACAGTCAGCTAGTGACACCTAGCAGTATATAGTGACAATATAATAGAATAAAATATTGAACCTTTAGATATAGTTATCGTGTGATTCGATCCTTCTATTGTGAGTCCCGACAAGATGGAGGTCATGGATAACTCATCAAACCTCATCGCTTGTCATATATAATATTCAATTAACTCGAGTTCATAAGTAAAATTCTATGAAAATCATTTTCCATCATTCACTCTACTATGGCCATGATCTTCTGAACTCAATCTTATAAATAACATAGGACTGCTCCTTATCTATCAAGATCGATAGATTCCATCTAAGTGCGCACCCTACTCCTATATTGAACCTACTATAATCAATATCCACTACAAGAGTCTAAATGGATAAAGATCATATTTATGTGTAGTCAAACTACAGCAATCCTATTATGAGCAGCCAAGACACCGCAGGTCTGAGGACTACTTACACCACTACAACATCAAGTATGTCACTGATGAGTAGATAGATATCTATATGACTACTCATATTGATCACACTCAGTATCATTATTCTCTAACAATCATCTACACTCTTGCTCTAATATCTTTATACTGTAGACTCGAGACTCATTTATCTAGAGAAAAGCTATTCGTGCACCAATCTTATCAGATCAATTATCATCCTCGTGATGATCCATCGATTGAAAGTATTTAGAAATTAACCACCAATGACACATACCTCAAATTTTTAACTCTTGAGAATGTGTCATTATTCTATTAATTTTTTGGATGATTCATGGACACATGACTCAACATGAATAAAAATTAATCCAATTTATTTTATTCAATTACAAAACTATGCCACTAGAAAGATTTTATGTGTTTGCTAACTTGACTTCTAGGGTATACATCTAACAATCTCTTACTTATACTAAAATCAATTAGCCATCAACCTAAGCCTCATCTTCTTAAGATGAGCTTAGTCTCCTACTGGCATAATAGCTTAGTCATCGAATCCACCATATTTTTATGGAGTCTAACTCTCTGCACCTCAATGCTCAAAATATAAAAGAATAATGCCCTACAAGTCAATCACATATGGGATGTGATAGGATGTTTATTGTAATTTATCTTTTAGACTCATGTAATTAATATTTATATTATTAATAAAATAGATATTTTTGATTCATTATATACTGCATCTTATTAATTTTAAGATTATAATGAACCCTATAGGTCTAGACAATGGTTTTAGGGCCATGATGAGATCACGCTAGTGAGATCTAAATTTTTGATAGTCCTAACCTAAAATATTTTTAGTCATTGGTACATTGAGTCAGAGATCAATGATACTAGTAAGACTGGCACGTCCTATATATGCTCAGGAATGAGGGTGGTTGATCTCACAACCACTTGTGTGGTGATACTAATATAATGATATGGGTGCTCATTAGAGAATGAGTTCACTGAATTGACCTATAAGAGAATATCAGATGGAGTTTTATTTATATATCAACTGATGATTCTCTAGTGGAAGTTGTGTAAGTGATCCTTAGATCTGAGATCACCATGGTACCTTATGTACTTGGATCCATATTTTGGTCCACTTCTTAACTTGGTTTTTTGATCTTTGTATGGGATATTCTGGATATGGTGAAGAGTGCATGGAGGTTGTGAGTGATCAATAAGAGTTCAATCACTCCTAACAAGGGGAGCGAATATCCTATGTGATCTCATAGGTTGTTGATTTGAAAATCTTTGGCCAAAACAGGATGATAATTAAAAAAAAATTTTTAATGTATCATCAACTGAATCATCACCTTCAGATCGAGATACATAATGATAAGTGATTGGGTTTGACATATTTTCATACCCACAGCTCATCTGGGATATTGTTTGACTGAAAGAATGAATTACACGAAAACTTATCACTGAAGGATATTTTGATAATTTTTTATCAAAATTTTAAATCTTTCGAGTAGTCATGATATATTACTAGATGTTAATCTTAACTTATGAATTCATTAAAATTAAAAAAAATTAATTTTGAAATCAATTTGGAAGAGTCTAAGTTGATTGAGACTCTTTGAGTGACATAATCTCATCGGATTAAGGTTACATCAAAAGTTTTGATCCACTGCTAGCTAGATTTGAAACTCAATGGGTCACACACTTTGAGATTTATCCTTGATCTGATCTAATTAGAGTTTAATATAAATTTTATGGGTTAATTAGATATGCTAGCATATTGTATTAACCCAAGTTCCTAAATTGGTTTAGATCAAAGTGTTTGAGCTAACCTAGACCAGTTTCATTTAACCTAATGGGATTGGATCAATTTAAATTAAAACCTTATCCATCTTGAACTAATATTAAGTGGAGAAGGACTCCTCTACACCCACCAGAAGTCAAATAAAAAATAAATACCACCCCATCTCAAATTAGCATGTGAAATGGAGAGTCCTTCTTAAAGAAGGCTTTTAATTATACGTGTTGCCTTAGAAGATAAACCAGACATCCTATGATTTAATGCCAAAATTGATTGGGTTTTTTATGGAACATAGAAGAGGGAGAGTTCTTCTACTAAAAGTATCTAATATACCAAAAATTCACATGGTAAATTTATTCACCACATGAGAAGATGGAGCGCCAAAGGTTGGCGCCCTTTCATCCTATGTGATGTCCCTTGGTTCCCTATTTATATGGGATGCCCCATTTAGTTTCTTGCTATGATTTTGGATTGAAACTAGAGAGGAGGGATGTCATAATCATAAAAAAAAATTAAAAAAAAAATTGAGAAAAAAGTAAGAAAAATTTGAGTGGCAAAAGTTGCAAGAAGGGTGGTGAGATTTTTAGCAAGTGTTGCTAGTGTGCCATTAGATTTGATTTTTTTATATGTTGGAGCCAAAAATCAAATACTAGGCTGTATGACATTTGAAGAGTGCCTTCTTGGTGTCATTCTGGTGGTGAGATCGAAAGTAACTGGGCTTTGGCATGATCATACCATAAGTTTGAAGCCGGTAGTGTTCTTGAGAAGACAAGACTGCGGTAGCACACCGGTTGGGAAGGACCTTGGCCAACTTTCGTATGGATCACCATTGGAGGATTTTTACTTTGGTGTCTCATAGAGAACATCAATATGCCATTTTTTTATTTTGATGAATGTATAAAATTCTATCTCTTTTGCATGATTATTTTTATTTTATCGATATCGGCAAGGTGATTCTAGGGTTTGGATTCCAGCTCAATAGTTTTATTTGACAAAGCTATTGATTTGTATAATTTTAAAATTTTTAAAAAATTACTTTCTACTACATGATCAAAATCCAATAGTGGGCTCAAAGCCATCCTTATCTGATTCGATCAAACAAGTGCAAGATGTAGCATAGAATTGTTCTTGTTCATATCCTGCCAAAAATGTTACATTATTTTTAGCATCGGTCTTTAAACTCAAAAAATATTTTTGACTTTATATGTACCATGATATTAAATTTTAATTATTAAATTATGAATTTATGATAATTGTGAAATTTATATTATCATGGTTGTATGATGCTTAAATTGATGTATTGTTAAGGGTGTTATGCATGCCTAATGTGATTAGGGTTTGCTATATTTCTTCGATATGCTTATCATATATTTTGATATTAATTATACCCTTATATATTTTTTGGTGTGATTATATAATTAGTATTATGAATAGTACAAGCATGTCTAATTGCATAATTTGTAGTGTATTTTTATATAGTTGTAGTTAGGATGCGCCGAGACTAGTTTAAAGTTTCTTTAAAAATTATATTAAGTTGTAATATGGAGATTCACTTTTAAATCAAAAGTCAAATTCATAAGATCAATTGGTGTCGAAAAAAATATGAATGGTGGTTTTCTAATTAGGTCTGTATGCTGGCCTGACCAACTTTGTTGGTGTCTAAGAAAAGCCATGGAGAGCCTCCCACCTACTTACCTGGTCAATTTGGTCTTATTGAATTTCTGACTTAGATTGATTAGTGATGTAGACATTACAAGGGCCTTCCTTCAAACTTGATCGATAGAGTATGTCAAAATCTTAGTAAGCTTGTTGTGCTATCCACAAGGCTTACAATAAAAATTGACATGATGTTGATCAAGTGCATATTGATGCTTATGGCATATTTGAGTAGTGTTGCTTTGTTGTGCTATCCACAAGGGCAGCATTGTTTGGGTATGACCATATAGGATTGAAGGGTCAACTTAACTAGAATACTATAGTTTGTTGTGCTATCCATAAGACTATATATATTCTAGAGGTCAGAGAGAAAATATTAAGAATTGTAGTTGTACAATTGGTAAAGAGTTACCTACTTTTAAACTCATGAATATTTATTGTGCTATCCACAAGGTGTTTGTGAGGAATAGGGACTCAACCCCACTAAAAAATATTAGTATGTTTCTCGATTTTCATAGATGAGGGTTATGAAGTTTGATAAAATAGTGGAAGACACAATTAGATAAAAATTCTAGTCTAATTATGAATGTCATCATGAGTTGTCCGCTTATGTTGTGTACCAAGCCTGATGTGCTTATGCCTTGGGCATTGTAAGCAGATTTTAGGCTGATCCCGAAGAAGATCATTAGAAACTGTGAAAAATATATTCAAGTACTTAAGAAGGACTAGAGATATTTTTCTAATATATGGTGGATCTGATTTAAAACTAGAAGGTTATACTGATTTTAGTTTTCAATCTGATCCAGAAGATAGTAAATCTATATCTGGATGTGTTCACCTTGTATGGTGGTGCAATAAGTTGGAAAAATTTCAAACAGTAAATTGTTGCTGACTTGATCACTTAGACTGAGTATATTGCTGCAAGTGAGGCTACTAAAGAAGCCGTTTGGATGAAGAAATTTATCTTTGAGTTGGGTATGGTTCTAGGATTGAATAATCAATGCTCCTTTATTATGATAATATTGGGCAGTTGCTTAAGTCAAAGAACCAAGGTCTCACCATAAATCCAAGCACATCCTAAGACGGTTCAACTTCGTTCGAAAGATAATCGAAAGACGCGATGTGATCATGGAGCAAGTTGACACCAAGAATAATATAGCGGACCCATTCACTAAGGCTTTGTCAATGTAACAGTTTGACTGCCATGTTGATAGCATGGGTATCAAGTATAGGGGCGATTGGCTTTAAGTGCAAGTGAGAGATTGAAAGAATAATACCCTACAAGCCAATCGTATATGAGATGCAATAGGATATTTATTAAAATTTATCTTTCAGACTCATGTAATTAACATTTATATTATTAATAAAATAGATATTTTTGATTCATTATATGCTACATCTTATTAATTTTAAGATTATAATAACCCCAAAGGTCCGGATAATGGTTTTAGGGCTGTAATGATATCACGCCAGTGAGACCTAAATCCTTGATAGTCCTAACCTAAAATATTTTTAGTCGTTGGTATATTGAGTCGGAGATCAATGATACCGATAAGATTGGCATGTCCTATGTATGCTCAGAAATGAGGGTGGTTGATCTCACAATTACTTGTGTGGTGACACTAATATAAGGATATGGATGCTCATTAGAGAATGAATTCACTGAATTGACCTACGAGAGAATATCAGATGGAGTCTTATTTACATGTCAATTGATGATTCTCTAGTGGGAGTTGTGTAAGTGATCCTTAGACCTGAGATCATCATGGTACCTTATATACATAGATCCATATTTTGGTCTACTTCCTAATTTGGTTCTTTGATCCTTGTATGGGGTGTTCTAGATATGGTGAAGAGTGCATGAAGATTGTGAGTGATCAATAAGGGGTCAGTCACTCCTAATAAGAGAGCGAACATCCTATGTGATCTCATAGGTCATTGATTCGAAAGTCTTTGGCCAAAGCAGGATGATAATTAAAAAAATATTTTTAATATATCATTAACTGAATCATCACCTTCTGATCGAGATACATAATGATAAGTGATTAGGTTTGATATATTTTTATGCCCACAGCTCATCTGGGATGTTGTTTGACTGAAGGATTGAATTACATGAGAACTTCCACTGAAGGTATTTTGATAATTTTTTATTGAAATTCTAAATCTTTTGGATGGTCATGACATATTGCTAGATGTCAATATTAACTTATAAATTTATCAAAATTAAAAGAATTTAATTCTATATTCAATTTGGAAGAGTCCAAGTTGATTAGGACTCTTCGGATGACCTAATCTCATCGGATTAAGGTTACGTCGAAAGTCTTGGTCTACTGCTGGCTAGATTTGGAATCCAATGGATCACACACTTTGAGATTTAGTCTTAATCTAATTTAATTAGAGTTTAATATAAATTTTATGGGTTAATTAGATATGCTAGCATATTGAATTAATCCAAGTTCCTAAATTGGTTTAGATCAAAGTGTTTGAGCTAACCTAGATCAGTTGCCTTTAACCTAATGGGATTAGGTCAATTTAAATTGGAACCTTATCTAACTTGAATCAATTTTAAGTGGAGAAGGACTCCTCTGCACCCACCAAAAGTCATGCAAAAAATAAATGCCAACCCATCTCAAATTAGCATGTGAAATAGAGTCCTTCTTAAAGAAGGCTCTTAATTATATGCGTTGCCTTAAAAGATAAATCAGATATCCTATGATTTAATGCCAAATTGATTGGGGTTTTTTATAGCCCACAGAAGAGGAAGAGTTCTTCTACTTAAGTATCTGATACACCAAAAATTCACATGATGAATTTATTCACCGTATGAGAAGATGGAGCACCAAAGGTTGGCGCTCCTTCATCCCATGTGATGTCCCTTGGTCCCCTATTTATATGGGATGCCCCATTGGTTTCTTGCTTTGATTTTAGGTTAAAACTAAGAGGATGGATGTGGTAATTGTAAAAAAAATATGAAAAGAATTTGAGAAAAAGCAAGGAAAATTTGAGTGGCAAAAGTTGCAAAAAGGATGGTGAGATTTTTAGCAAGTGTTGCTAGTGTGCCCTTGGGTTTGATTTTTTCATGTGTTGGAGCCAAAAATCAAATTCTAGATTGTGTGATATCTAAATAGTATCTTCTTGGTGTTATTTTAGTGGTGAGATCGAAAATAACTAAGCTTTGATGCGATTGTACCATAAGTTTGAAGCCAGCAATGTTCTTGAGAAGACAAGGCTGCGGCAGCGTATCGATTGGGAAGGACCTTGGCCAACTTTCGTATGGATCACCATTGAAGGACTTCTACTTTGGAGTCTCATAGAGAACACTAACATGCCATTTTTTTATTTTGGTGAAAGTATAAAATTTTATCCCTTTTGCATGATTGTTTTTGTTTTATCGATATCGACAAGGTGATTCTCGGTTTGGATTCTGGCTTGATAGTTTTATTTGATAAAGTTATTGATTTGTATGATTTTAAAATTTTTAAAAAATTACTTTCTACTACGTGATTGGAATCCAACAAAATATTCATGAATCTAGTGGAATCATCGCTCTATGTACTTATACTTCTGGTGAGATTTTGATTCTTAGTCGGAGCTATGGCATCGATGTTGTCGTAGTAGGGTTATATGACATCTCATGTCATCACTCTAATTGCGCAGCTAACTGCATAAACTAGAAAGCTGCCTTAACACCCTTAAAAATGGTGATGAACTCTACCTCCATGATGGAATTTGTAATAATTGAAACTCTTCTAATATAACGCACCACCATAACACATGTTGATGTAGACCTTCTATCATCAATCTATATTTTCCTAAATCCTAAATTCTCCTTCTCCAAAGACCTAGAATATATCCTTAGTGCTTCTCAAGTACACAAGGATATTCTTCACAGATATCCAGTGCTCCAGTCAAGATTTGACTGATATCTACTTGTGACACTCACAGCAAGAGATATATCAAGTCATGTATATAGTGTATATAAGGCTTGCTATTGTAAAAGCATAAGGAATCTAGCTCATGCACTCAATCTCCTCAGATGTGCTAGGGCACATCATCTTGGAGAGATGAACTCCATGCCTAAAGGGTAACAATCCTCTTTTTGATATTCTTCATGCTGAACTCCTTCAGCACTTACTCTATGTATATTTTTTATGATAAATGAAGCATCCTTTTAGATTTATCTCTATAGATCTTTATTTTCAGAATACAGAATGCTTCTCTAGATCTTTCATAAAAAATTCATTCAATAATCAGACCTTAACTTAGATCATCATGGAAAAATATTTTCAATTAGAAGGATGACATCTACATACAATATGAGGAATGTCAAGCACTCCCACTAACCTTCTTAAAGACTCATGATTCTTCTTTATTTTTGATGAAATCAAATATTTTGATCACATCATGAAAATGACGACACCACCTCGTAATAGTTTTTAGGATCATCTCCATATTTTCCATCTCTCATGAGAAATATTTCTCTACATCCTCTGTAAGTATATCCGTATAGCTTTCAGAAGGATAGAAGATAAACTAGATCTAAGAGGTGGATGAGGTACACTATCTACTGGTTAATGGGTTCTTTAGGCTCCATGACTCATTGTTGCTCTTAAAAAACTTTCTCTTCGATCCATAACTACCTCCCACTATTTTCATCATGCATAAACTATTTTTTAGGAAGACAGTGTGTCGGGTCACTATCACATTATGATCCTCTGAAAGGTAGAACTAGTATTCCAAAACTCTTTTGGATACCCTACAAACTCTCATAGACCTAGCCTATTCCTTGTCCGCCTACTGTTGGTTGATACGGGTCGGATATCTCCAAATCTTGAGATGATCACGACTCATTTCTTATCATGTTATATCTCATATAGTGTCATAAGAATGGATTTAGAGGAAACCCAATTTACTAAGTAATTAGTGGTAAGCTATGTTGGAAAATGTATCCTAAAGTCAATTATCTATCTGTAGATGATTGAGCTCTTTGTAATTTGTATATGAATTATTAATGAATAAAAATTATTTTTTGATAAGTTCATCATAAAAGTACATCTTTCTTTGAACTCTTGTGTTATGATGAAGTCCTTAGAATTATAATATAATCGATAAAGGAGGATTTATCGAATAGTTCTTAAACTTGTTCGCGATCAAATGATATGTTATTAATAAGAATAATAATGTTTATCAAGTATAAATCATTGTGTGCCATATGGATTGGTTGTCCTTTTAACCAAGGAGTGTGGAGATACTGGTATGGCATATAGATGAGATGTAGAAGTATATCGTCACTGAACATTGACTCACTTGTGGAGCGCTCTACTATCAAGGATAGCTCATGAAGGATATGGACATACGTGTCCCTCTAACTTGATATCACTATGGTGACTTGCAAACAACTTACTGTGCTTTGATGCCAAACTATTTGTATTTATAATATAGTGATGGAAGGCTACTGGGTACAGTCAAATACTTGTAAAGTCAGTGTGTGAGTCAAGGTGGGATTGATCTCTTTGGATTACAGAGTTAATGCATCACTGTATTTTAATCTAATAAAATTTTGATCAGAGTAATCTTTGTGATCTGTTACAGAATTTGAAAAAGATTGAAATATAATATGGATACTATTTTGGGATTGACAGTTAAACCCTAGGTCACCTTGAGCATTAGACTTAAAGGGATGAATTATGTGATAACCATATACTGAGGTTCTTGAATATTGCTTTGTAATTATTGACCTATCCAGACATCGGGTATTATTGCTAGATAGTTACTACGATTAGTATAGAAAAGATTTCTATACTACTGACTTAGTATTCAAACCTGTGGAGTCATGCACAAAGTCAAACAACGTCGAAAAAATTGATCAAATATTTATGTATTCAATTTAGAAGTATGAGACTTGATTGAATATATAGATTTACTTAATTAAAAATTAAATTATAGGTCATATGGAATTGAACACTAATTATGTGCAGCTAGCACTGCACATGAGGCGCAGCTTTGATTCCGGAGATGAATTTGATTAAATCTATGATTTGAGGAATTATGAGAGTTTGGATTCAAGTTCTAATTATTTTAGATCAGAACTAATTTAATTGAGCTTAACTTTATTGAGGCTAAATTAGATTAATTATTTAAGTTAGACTTAAACCAAAATCCTAATTAGATTAGGATTAGCAGTCTTTTCGAATTTAGTTCGAATCAGATTTGAATTAGATTCGAATTGAATCTAAATCTGAACTAAATTAGATTTGATACACTTAGCCATATTTTTCATACATTCTTTCACCCATATGGCCAACCATGATGGAGGAGAGGGTGTTGGAAATAGCCCCCTCCCCTTGGGCATGCGGTATGGTGAAGGGAGGCGCAAGTTGGCACCTCTTATGGTTTAGGAAGTTTGGATTTAATTCAAACTTGGAGGGTCCTATTTCTAACCCATGAAGGTATTTTATTTGATCTAGGATCTCTTATCTATTTAAGGAGGAGTGTGGAGAAGAGAGAAAGCAATCAAGCAATCATCAAGGAGTCTCTTTTCCCTTGGGCGTCCCCTCTCTCTAGGCATGTCTTCCCTTGGGTGTCTTCTCCCTCTCTCTTAGGTGGCATGTGGAGTTCTCCAAGGGCTTAGAGATATGATCTCAATGCCCTCCTCTCCTCCTCTTCTGAAGGAAAGCTTCATCCCTCTCTCCTACGTTGGTTGGCATGCGAGTGAAGTAGAGTGTCTGGACATCTGGATCTAGCGAAGTAACAACCTTCAGGAATTCTTCAATCTTGATTAAGTCTTTCACTATGAATCAAGGTAAGATTTCATAAATATTATAAAACTTTTAATTATTAATCTATTCAATTTTTTTCTTTTTCATGTGATGCGATCAGATAATTTTTTCTTCAAATGGTATCAGAGCCAGACTGTATGTTATGATCGTATTTTCTAATTTTTTGATTTTTTATCTAATTTTGAATTAAAATTTTTAATATAATTAAACTTTATTTTGATCTAATATTCTTTGTATATTTTTGATCTGATTTTGATTAGATTATTGAATCAAAATCAGCCCTTGAAAATGATCTATTAAAAATCTATTTTAGCAAAATTTTTTGTAGATTTTTATTTTGATTTAAAATCTGATTGTGCATAGATTTAAATCTTTTTTGATAGATTTTTTTGGATGCATTTCAACTAAAGAATTGATGTTTGAATTAGGCTTAGATCTGAATCTATTTGACAGAGTTTCAGATTTGATTTGAGCAAAGTCTCTGCATATATTTGATCATATCTCAAACCAAAATTTTTCTATGCAATTATACATATATTTTGAATAGATTTTTTTATTTTTTTATATTTAAAATTAATGATTCATGTGATGATATGATTAATGTTCAGATCTAAAAATTTAATGTTATAGTAATTATCTAATTAGATTAGATAAAAATTTTGTATGTTATCATGTTATGAATATGATATGAATTAGAATTTTTTTTTTGCATATGTGATATGTGTTAGAAAGTGATGGTTTCGCATGTGTAGTTTTAAAATTTTTCATAAATCAAATTTATATGAAGTGAATGTAAATTAAATTAAAATATTTTTAATTTAATTTTTTTATTTCCTATCCTTATAACAAACACTTTTTATATTAATGAAAGCAATTTTTACCTCTTCGTGTCTCTCTTCGACTTACAATTGTTGTTGTGCATTTACCTCAGTCTGGCCAATGTCAATATAATGGAAATCATGGTGCCAAACCTTTATCCATAATCACAGCTCTACCTATTAGGCCTTGGGTCGAAGCCCTTAAACAAGGCATTAAGAAGGCTAGAAAAAAAGTGGCTGAAGCTGAGCGAAAGTTCTTAAAGATGAAAAAAAGCCATGATGAAGCTTCGATAAAGATAGCAAGTTTATAGGGATGCCTTAGGTAGACTGATAAGGGGTATTATAAAGAGAGATCTTGGCTGACCGAAGAATGCCACAAATTTGCAAAGGTGGCTGGAGAAGCGATGTCGGGCATGGTAGCAAAGGTAGCTCATATGCACCAAGAGCTTCATTTGGCGCATGAAATAATTATTGATTTGAAGTACACTATAGCATCATCCAAGGCTGTCAAGGAGGCTAGGTGGGGTTCGACTACCAAAATAAGTAAGCTTTAAGGCAAACTTTGCTCAACTCAAGGAGTGATTCACGACCTTAATCAGTTAATGAATAAAGAAAGGTCGGTGGTTACTGGACTCCAAAGTGAGTTGACTTCCACTCAGAAGGTTGTGGATCAACTCCTTCAAACCTTGAATGAAGAGAGGTCTGCGGCGGTAGAGCTTCACATCAGGTTGGCAGAGAGTGTAGCAATAAATACATTCACCGAAGCCAAAGTCAAGCGTAAGGAGTCCCTACTATTATCCCCATGAATGATTTTGATGATTACAAAATATTAGAGCATAAAATGATACTAATATCTTTCAAGTATTTCAAAAAATATTTTTGTAAGAAAGATATTGTTGGAAGACTCAAAATATGTTTGAAGATCAATTGATTTAAGAAAAATTAGTTTTAGAGACAAACAACTCAAAAAAAATCTTATTGAAGATTCAGAGTTGACTCATCTATGAACCGAGTCGACGCATGAATAAGGACTGGCATGATTGGCTTGGCATGAAGTTGAGCCGACTCAGATTGAATCCAAGCTAGCTCTTTTAGAAAGACAAAATGATGAATTTCTTGTTCTGTAAATCGAGCTGACTCGATCTAAATCAGAGCTGGCTCTCTCAGTAGAATAGAAGGCTAAAAATTAATTTTTGAGAACTGAGCTGACTAGACCCAAAGTCAAAGCTAGCTCTTTTAGAGAAATAGAGAGCTATTTTTTTAAGAACTGAAGCTGATCAGACTCGAAAAGTAGCAGAGCCAGTTCGAATCCAAATCGAGCCGACTTGAGATCATTTCAAGCTAGTTTGAGTGCTTCGGACAGGCATAACGGTTAGTTCTGTAGCGAGTCCAGTTTTATCCAAACTTATTTTTAATGGCTATTTTTGATCTCCAACATTTAGAAATAGCTACTTTTAAGTTCAAATCATTCAAAACTTGGAAGGAATCAACAAGACTTAAAAAGGAGAGAAGGGAACAATAAGGAACAATATTTTTCTAAAAAAAAAAAGTACTTTGAGCATTCATTGACTTTTAAGAGAGTTCACCTGCCTCAAACAAATTTCTCTTGATTTTTTTTGAGTGCAATCAAAGAGAAGCTAAGTGCATTTACTACTAGCATTTAAGGCTTCTTCAAGCGAGCTTTAGCGACAACAAATCAACCACTCAAAGAGTTTTTTAATTATTATATTATTTTTATTTTAAAATTTTTATATTAGTTTTAGTGGGGATTGAAGCTTGAAAGGTTGGATTGATCCAAACTCTGAATTGGATTGGGAGCCTTAGGGTAAGGCTTGTAAAGGTTTTGATTGGTTGACCTGAGCTAACACCAATTGGATTTATTTGTGAGATCGAGTAAAACAAATTCACTATAATCAAATAGATTATAGTGAAATTTTCAAGAGCTTGTTTGGAGAGTGGATGTAGGTGTTTAAAGTACACCGAACCACTATAAACTTTTGTGTTTGTATGCTTGCTATCTCACTTATTTCGTTTGATCTCAGTTTAGTTTTTCTATTCACTGCACTACTTAATTAAAATTTTTAATAACTCAATTCACCCCCCCATCTCTTCGAATGTCTAGCTAGATAACAAGTATCAGAGCTTAATTTTTAGCTAGATATTGATCTAACGATCAAGAGTAAAAGATCATGATAACACAATTGAGAGGTTCACTTATCAAAGGATAATCCATGAATAGACCATCGCTTTTCAATGACACAAACTATACTTATTGAGAAGCTCTCATAAGAATTTTTATTCAAGCACTTGATTATGATATATTGAGTGCCATAATCAATAGGCCACACACACTCACCATTGTAGTCGATGGCATTAGTTTTCCCAAACCCAAGAAGGATTGGAATGAAGAGGACAAAAGGTTAGTTCAGCTAAAAGTTAAGGCTATGAATATTTTGTATTATACCTTAGATACAAATGAGTTTAACCAAATTTTTACATGTAATTTAGCAAAAAAAATTTAGGATAAACTTGAAGTTATACATGAAGGCACAAATCAAGTTAAAGAATCAAAATTAACATGGTTGTGCACCAATATGAACTTTTCAAAATAGAACCTAGTGAAACAATCACTGATATATTCACACACTTTACTGATATTATAAATAGATTAAAAAGTCTTGTTAGAGCTTATTCTAATAGTGATTTGATGAAAAAAATTCTCAGATCTTTGCCAAAATCTTGGAAAGCAAAAGTTACAGCAATTCAAGAGGTAAAAGATATAAACAAACTGCCCTTAGAAGAGCTAATTCGATCTCTGATGATGCATGAGTTGGCAATGAAGTAGCACAATGAGAATGAAGGTCAAAAGAAAAAGACTATTGTCCATAAGTCTATAGCAAATGATGAAGAAGTTGAGGAGTCAACTAAAGATGACACGGACATAGCCCTTATTATAAGAAAATTTAAGAAGTTTATGAGAAGAAGACAAGGATACAAGGAAAGGCCATTAGGCAGAGGAGAATCAAGCAAAGATAGGGAGAAAAAAAGGGAGCATCTAGTATACTATGAATGCAAAAAGTTGGGCCATTTCAAGGCTGATTGTCCAACCCTCAAGAAAACTTTTAAGAAATCCAAGAAAAAAGCTAGATGGCAACATGGAGTGACAGTGATGATTCCTCTTCAGATGAAGAAAATCAAGATGTTGTGAATCTATGTCTTATGGCACAAGATGAAGAGATAACCTCTGAACCATCCACAGATTTTATATTTGAAGAACTCCAGAATACTTTCCATGAACTACTAAATAATTTAAAAAAAAAATAGTACTAAATACAAAGACTTGAAAAATAAGAATGCATTATTAACCAAAGAAAAATATGAAGTATTACAAAATAATAAATTATTGTTTGATGAGAATCTAATTCTAAAAAATGAAGTAAATAGTCTGAAATCATTAGTTAACAAATTCACTTACAGTTTTGAAAAATCACAAATAATACTAAATAGTCAAAAAGGTATCTATGATAAAGTCAGGATTAGATATAAACCAAATAACAAGCAAAAATTACTAAAATTTTTTTTTACAAAGTCATCTTCCTTAAACATGAGTTCTCACATTACTTGTTTCAGCTGTGGTAGAATAGGACATGAAGCCTATGCATATAATCTAAATAAATCTGATGGTAAAACTATGAGGAAAATCTGGGCTCCAAAAGGAACCTTAATCACTAATCTTAGAGGATCCAAAAAAAATTTAGATACCTAAATCAGCTACTTGATTATTTTATAGAAATATCTTGCACTCAATGAAAATAAGAGAGCATGGTATTTGGACAGTGGCTGTTCAAGATATTTGATGGATGACAAGGATCATTTCATCACCCTTGAAAGAAAGCATGGGGGAGTGGTAACCTTTGGTAACAACAACAATGGAAAAATTATTGGAGTTGGTAAAATCAAAATCACTCCCTCCACTTTTATTGAAAATATATTATTAGTAGATAGTCTAAAACATAACTTGCTAAGTATAAGCTAATTATGTGATAAAGGATTTAAAGTTGTATTTGAATCATCTTTGTGCATAGTTACTAGTTTCTTTGATGATAGCATTAAATTCATTGGTCGTAGGTGTGGCAATATCTACATGATTGATCTTGATGAGATAGCCATGAAGAGTGATCAATGCCTTGTTACTATGGATGCTAACATCAAAGAAACTAGTTGACTATGGCATCATAGGTTGAGACATACAAGCATAAATACTTTATCAAAATTAATTGCAAAAGACTTAGTTAACGATTTATCCAAATTGAATTTTGAAAAAGATCATGTTTGTGATGCATGCCAATTTGGTAAACAAACTATGAGGAGTTTCAAATCCAAAACTATAGTTTCAACTACTAGGCCACTTAAGTTAATTCACAAAGATCTTTTTGGACCTATTAGGACCACAAGCCTAGGAGGGAAGAAATATGGACTCATGGTCATAGATGATTTCTCTCATTTTACTTGAATTTTATTTTTAGATCACAAAGATGAAGCTTTTTCTGTATTTTCAAAATTCTATCAAAGATTTTAAATAAAAAGAACTCTATTATTGTTAGAATCTAAAGTGATCATGGTACTAAGTTTGAAAACTAAAATTTTGAGATATTTTACAATAAAAATGGTATAGAACATAACTTTTCTGCTCCAAGGATACCTCAACAAAATGATGTTGTTGAGAAAAAGAATAGAATCTGAGAAGAAATAGCCAAAACTATGCTATGTGAAGAAAATCTTCCAAAATACTTTTACACTGAAGTTATAAATACTACTTGTTATATTTTAAATCATGTTTTGATTCATCCAATTCTTAAAAAAATCTCCTATGAACTTTGAAAAGGAAGAAAATCAAATATTAGTTATTTCCATATTTTTGGATGTAGATGTTATATTTTAAATAATAAAAAAATAATTTAAAAAAAATTTGATGTTAGGTTAGATGAGGGTATCTTTTTTGGATACTCCATATCTAACAAAATATATAAAATCTTCAACAAACATACTTTAGTTATTGAAGAGTCTATCTATGTAATCTTTAATGAGACTAACAATTTATCCTCGAGAAAGGAAGATGTTCTTGATGATAATACGTGAAGCTTAAAAAAAAGAATAAAGGAACTCAACCTGAAGGATAAACCCAATCATAGTGAAAAGAGAGATTCAAAAGATGATGATCATGAAGAAATCCAAGATGAAGGTATGAACAAACAGTATGGTGATCTACCTAAGAAATGGAGATACATCCACAATCATCATAAAGACCTTATAATTGGTGATCCTTCATAGGGGATAAAAATTAGATCCACCTTTAGAAAAGTTCATGATTATCTTACTTTTATTTCACAAATCGAACCTAAATGCATAAAAGAGGTCGAAAATGATCCAAATTGGATGCTTGCCATGCAAGAAGAGTTAAATTAATTTGAAAGAAATAATATCTAGATACTAATAAGTAGACCAATTAATCATCCAATTATTGGCACTAAATGGATATTTAAAAACAAACTAGATGAGAAAGGTAATGTGATAAGAAATAAAGCAAGACTCATTGCTAAGGGATATAACCAAGAAGAAGGAATAGATTTTGATGAAACTTATGCTCCTATAGCAAGATTAAAAGCAATTAGGTTATTGCTTGCATTTACTTGTTACATGAACTTTAAATTATTTCAAATGGATGTGAAGAGTATTTTTCTAAATAGCTATATAGCTAAAGAAGTTTTTATAGAACAACCATCTGATTTTGAAAATCACATTCTTTCAAATCATGTGTACAAACTTAATAAAGCTTTATATGGATTAAAACAAGCACCTGAGCTTGGTATGAAAAGTTAAGTAAATTTCTACTTGAAAATAACTTCACTAGAGGTAGTGTAGATACAACTCTATTCCTAAAGAGAAAAGTAAATGATTTACGTATAGTTCAGATTTATATAGATGATATTATTTTCGGAGCTACTAATGAGGATCTTTGTCAAAAATTTGCTAAGCTTATGTCAGGTAAATTTGAAATGAGCATGATGGAAGAATTGATATTTTTCCTTCAGCTTCAAATTAAACAAACAAAGAAAGAAATATTTATCAACCAAACCAAATATATTCAAGAGATACTAAAGAAGTTTGGAATGGAGAATGCAAAGAAAATTGGCACGCCAATGACACCCACGTGCAGACTCGACAAAGATGAAAATTATAAAAATATAGATTAAAAACTCTATAGTATGATCAGCTCATTACTGTATTTAATTGCTAATAGACCTAATGTACTTTTTAGTGTTTGCATATGTGCTAGGTTTCAATCTAATCCTAAAGAGACTCACTTACTTGCTGTAAAGAGAATTCTTAGATACCTAGTGGACACATAAAATCTAGGATTATGGTATTAAAAACAATCATCAATTGAACTAATTGGTTATACAAATATTGATTTTGGAGGTTGTAAAATTGAGAGAAAAATCATAAGTGAAAGATGTCAATTTTTAAGACTAAACTTAATCTTATGGTATAGCAAGAAATGAAATTCAATAGCATTATCCACTGCTAAAGCTGAATATGTTGCTACTGAAAGTTGTTATACATAAATTCTACGGATTAAGCAACAACTTGAAAATTTTAGCATAAATCAAAGCAAAATTTTCATAAGATGTGACAATACAAGTGCTATTAATTTAACTAAAAATTTTATTCAGCACTCTAGGATAAAGCAACTTGAAATAAGACATCACTTTATTAGAGATTATGTTCAAAACAATGACATTATACTTGAATTTGTTTGTACTAAAAATTAATTGGCCGACATTTTTACCAAACCCCTCAGTGAAGAGCAATTTAGAATGATCAGAGGAGAATTAGGAATTTGTGATCCTTTCTAAATAAAAATCTTTTCAATAACTTTTTGCTCATCCATAAGTTGATTTGATTTGAGTCTTTCCAAATGCTTTTGGATCCATTTTAAATTCATTTTGAATCTTTTTTGTGTGTCTAGTACCGAGACTTGAGCAGACTTGGTTGTGCATGTGAGTCGACTCGACACTAGAGCCGACTCGAATATGGAATCAAGCTGACTCGACGATCGAAATCTAATTTTTATAAAACCTCACCCTTCCAAAAACTCTATTCACTTTACCTTTCTGAGCCTGCTCATCTTAAAACCCCCTCGACTCCCCTCCAAAACTCTCCAAAACACCTTCCTCCATCGTTGTTCTCCAATCCTTTAGGAAATCTGAGCATCATGGCACCCCGAGCTCGATTCGCCATCAGGAAGAGATTAAGAACTACTGAGGCACATAAAGCATGGTCCAAATGCCAGCAATAGCTAGATGATCTTCGTCTTGCTCCTTTTGCATCGATTTTCCCTCCAAGCCATGTCTCCATGGATTCTCGAGCAGTCACCACAAGTAGAAAGGTCAACTTTGCATTTTTTGATGGAGAAAATTTTTGAGTTGGCACCTGGATCTATCAGCAGGGTTGGAAGAAAATCTACTCACTTGAGGTACCCACCTACCCTAATTTAGTGAGAGAATTTCTTAAGAACATGCAAATGGACATGAATTGTGTTTGATCTACAATTAAGAGAACTGAGATTGTCCTTGGTTAGAGAAAATTAGGGCATTTGTTGGAAATGCCAAGAACTGAAATCTACTTCCCCTTCTTAGAGAATGACATGGAAGGATTGAGGAGGATTTTGGGTAAAGAAGATGTGGAAAATTTTGATTTTCACAAGGCTAACTAATTGCCAGCTAAACTGAGACTTCTTCACAACATCATTTGCAGGATCATTTTCCCTAAGACCGATAGATTTGATTGGATCTCTAAAGGAGAACTTGCTATCATGCACCTTTAGGTTGAAGGGAGGACTATGAACTTGCCATTTATGATGTTAGAGCAAATCAAGAGTGCTAATGATTACACCCACCACTCTCTTCACCGTATGGAATACAAGAAGGTGAATGATCAATGGGTGAGGGAAGGAGAGGGAATACCCTCTCATGCATTTGGATCATCATCCCCTTCAGATTCTACTGGACCATCCTCTCCTACACTTGTAGCTAGACCATCCTCTCCTACACCTGCACCAACACCCATGTCAGCTACAGCAGAGCACATTCCTAGAGCTCCTAGCTCTCCTCATACCCCTCAAATTCATCAAACTTTCAGTATCGAAGGGGTTGTTCAGTAGGTTATGGAGAAAATTGGGGCCATGTTCAGTGACTTCAGTTAGTAAATATTTCAGAGTCAAGATGTGCTCTGACAATCTTCACAGTAGTAATTTAAGGTACTTCATCAGAATATTGCTTGGCTGACTTGAAGAATTGAGATCTTGGAGAGATTGCAGAGTCAGTATACTGATTTATCTTCAAATATTCATCATCTGACTGTGTAGACTACTCTGACAGTCTTCACAGCAGTAATTTGAGGTACTTCATCAGAATATTGCTAGGCTGACTTGAAGAATTGAGATCTTGGAGAGATTGCAGAGTCAGTATACTGATTTATCTTCAGATATTCATCATCTGACTATGTAGACTGCTCGAGTTGCCAAGAAGGTTGAGGATGCCATCATTTTTGAGCAGGGCAGCATCGGGATTCTTATTGCTACTATGCGATGGATGAAGTTGCAGATCGGTCTGCTTATTGCTTGGATATCCCCACTTTGACCTCGACCACCTCCTACCAAGCCTAGATCTTCTCCTAGTCAGCCTCACCCCTCTTCTTCCTCAGTTAGACCTCCTTTCAGTACTGTTGTTAGGCAAGGCACTGGTTTTCCTCCTCTTGGCTCCAAGCCCTCAGCAAGGACCTGAAGCAAAAGAACTATGCCCTCCTCATCCTCTGATCCATTAGAGACTGTCATAGAGTTTTTGTCAGATGAGGACTAGTTCTCTTTGGTTTAAAATATCCTCTGATGTCTCTTATCTTTAGTATTTTGCTTTATTATGTAGTGTGATGTCAATTGTTGTATTGTTTGTAAGGCAACTTTCTATAAACAATACAAACATGTAATGAATGTTATCTATCAATGGATGTTTGCTTTAGTTTATCTTAACTCCTTTGCACTTATTTTTTCTTTTTGATGTTGACAGAAAGGGGGAGAAAATTGGGGGATTGAGCATTTTTGAACATATTTCAAGCTATTTGTAAGTTAAATGAAAGTTGAAAGTTAAAAAATTTTCATTAAGTTAAAAATCTCCATTTCTACCTACAAAAATTTCATATGTAAACCTTTTCATAAAAAGAACCTATTAAGGGGGAGCTTAAATTTAAATAGATTGATATCTCTTGAGAATTTTATGCATTTCTTCTATATAGCTTGTCAAATCAATAATTATTTATGCATATAGTGTATAATGAAGTGTAAATTTCTATAACACTTGTTTACTCTTGATATTATACATCTTGTTTTTTATATGGAGAAACTTATTAAACACAACTATGTGCTCAATATTTTGTTATCATCAAACAGGGAGAGATTGTAGACTACAAGAATGACTTTGATAATTATAAAAAATTAGAGCATAAAATGATACTAATATCTTACAAGTATTTCAAAGAATATTTTTGTAAGAAAAATACTATTGAAAGGCTCAAAATATGTTTGAAGATCAATTGATTAAAAAAAAAAAAATTTTAGAGACAAATGACTCAAGAAAAGCCTTATTGAAGATTCAGAGTCGAATCATCTATGAACCAAGCCAACTCTGGCACAATCAAAGATTGGCACAATTGGCTTGGCATGAAGCCGAGCTGACTCAGATTGAATCTGAGCTGACTCTCTTAGAAAGTTAGAAGGATAAATTTCTTGTTCTATAAATCGAGCTGACTTGATTCAAATCAGAGCTGGCTCTCTTAATAAAACAGAAGACAGAAAATTGATTTATGAGAATCGAGCCGACTCGACCCAAAATCGAAGTCGGCTATCTCAGAGGAATAGAGACTCACTTTTTTAAGAATCGAAGTCAAGCAGACTTGAAAAGCAGTGGAGCCAGCTCGAATCTAAATCGAATAAACTCGAGACCATTTTGAGCCAGTTCGAGTGCTTCTGACAGGCATAACAGCTAGTTCTACAGTGCACTCAATTTTGTCTAAACTTATTTTCAACGGCTATTTTCTACCTCCAAAGGTCAAAAATAGCTACTTTTAGATTCAAATCATTTAGAACTTGAAGGGAATCAATAAGATTTAAAAATAAGAGAAGGAAACAAAAAGGAACAACATTTTTCAAAAGAAAAAGAGCACTTTGAGCGTTCATTGACTTTCAAAGGAGTTCACCTACTCAAACAAATTTCTCTTGACTTTTTTCTGAGTGCAATCAAGGAGAAGCTAAGTACATTTACTGCTAGCATTCATGGCTTCTTCAAGCGAGCTTCAATGACAACAAATTAACCACTCAAAGGATTTTTTAATTGTTGTATTGTTTTCATTTCTAAAATTTCTATATTAATTTCAGTGGGGGTTGAAACTTGAAAGGTTGGGTTGTCCAAACCTTAAATTAGATTGGGAGCCTTAGGGAATCACTTGTAACAGTTTTGATTGGTTGACCCGAGCTAAAATTAATTGAGTTTGTTTGTGAGTTTGGGTAAAACAAACTCACTGTAATCAAGTAGATTATAGTGGAATTCTCAAGAGAATAATTGGGGAGTGGACATAAGTGTTTGAAGAGCATCAAACCACTATAAACTTGCTATGTTTGTGTGCTTGCTATCTCACTTATTTCATTTGATCTCAGTTCAATTTTTCTATTCACTGCACTACTTAGTTAAAATTTTTAGTAACTCAATAAACTTAATTAAAATTTTTAGTAACTCAATTCACCCCCCACCCCTCAGTTCAATTTTTCTATTCACTGTATTATTTAGTTAAAATTTTTAGTAACTCAATTCACCCCCACCCCTCCTCTTGGGTTCTCTAGCTGGGTCACACCTACTCGCCACCACGCGACTTGAGATGACCCTCTGAACTATGAATGCATCCATCATGATTTTTGGGGCTGGTTTTGGAGAATGTAAAGCTTTGGTTGCCCAACTCTTTCTTGAAGTGAACATCAGCCTCCTCGAAGTTCTTGAAGTTAGCGACATCAGCTCTGAAGGCCTGATTGTCAAGGATATATCGGGTTCACAGTGAGCTGATGCTCCATCAATTGAAGGCGAACCTTCTGTGTAGTTGTACTTCTCTTTTCTTTCTGTAGTCACTTATCTTTTGCAACCTAACTTTTGTAATCAGAGAATTTTAAATAAATTAAAGTCTTTTGTTTTACCTGCACTTTTCTTTTTTTTCTTTGGTTCGTTTGCTTGTGTGGCCTAAACTTTATATTTTCTGACTTCATATTGAAGATTAGTGAGGGCTGAAGCTCCAAGTCCAGCTTGTTTAGGAATAAGAGGTTTTCGAGGGTCCTTTCAGGTTATCCCTTATCCTTTTGTCACTAGGATCTTCAATCCATACTGCTGGGATCAGCATGCTTTGAAGGAAGGTCCTTATAGGTTAGCCTTCACTTTTTGATCATCTGAGGTTTTTGATTCACTTAGCTTGATGAGTTTTGAGGGTCATTATAGATTAGCCTTTAAAGGTCCTTTTAGATTAGTCTTTTCTTCACATACAATAGGTTTTCATTGGCTCTACTTGCTGAAAAGTGAGGAACTTCGAGGGTCTTGCAGGTTAACCCTCGCTTCTTAGTTGTCGAAGTCTTTATCTTAAATGACTTAGATCAGCAGGCTTTGAGGATCTTTTGCCCTCGCTTCCCTATGACCAATGTTTTATCGGCTCAGCTCATTTTTAGTACGAAGGGCCTCCAAGGGTCGTCACAGGATAGCCCTCGCTTCTTGGCCATCGAGGTCTTCAGCCTGTGGGTCACAAAAGATGGTGATATCCTGAAAAAGAATTATTTTATTAAATGACTATTATGTCACATTATTGATAGTACATTTAGAGGTTCTCCGAGTTTCTGGCTGAGGTAGAGGAGTCCCATCTAGTTTCTTCAGATTATAGATTCTGAAGTTGATGACTTTTTCTACTTGATAGGGGCCTTCCTAGTTAGGAGATAGCTTCCCGTACTCTGTAAGTTGTGACACCCTGGTGTGATGTAGAACTTGATCGTCGATCTTAAACTCTTTGCCTCGAACACAAGAGTTATACTATCGTGCCACTTTTTGTTGATAAGCCACCATTCATACTCGTGCCTTCTCCCAGACTTCTTCGAGCAGGTCTAAATTCACCCAAAGTTGCTTCGCATTACTTTGGTCAATGTAGTTCTCAACCCACAGTGAAGGGAGTCCGACTCGTTGGGAAGGATCCCTCATGAGTAAGGAATATGGATTTTAGCCCAAGATCGCTAACCCAGATGACGATGTTGATACCACAATAGGAAGGAAGAAGAGAAATAAAAAAATACAATCAAATACATGGATCGGCCCAAAGCTTATCTCCACGGGGCATGCAAGCTTCACTATGAAAGAAAATAAATACAAGAGAAGATCACACACTCTCAACTCTCATAAATCACTCTCTCTTAATAATAAGTACAATCCTTACAAAAGCTCTCACAAAAAATCTCAAAGAAAAACCCTCTCTGTCACTGCCTGCTGCTCCTCATTGCTTATGGATCCTCATGATCCCTTCTACTGCTCTCTACCACTACATGTTGTGCAATTTTTCAAGACGTGGAGACTTTGAGAACACCAACAAACATCTCACAAAGGAGGCGGCACCAGAATTTTGCTTGAGAAGCGAGTGCCTCCCTTCTTTCCTTCCTTAGAGGTGGTGGCTAGGGTTTGCTGCCCCTCTTATATGGCATGCAACCAGAGAGAAAAGGGAGAGATGAGGGTTTCAAAAGAAAATAATTCAATTCATTCCTCTTGTAGCAGGTTACATATATATAGTCTATATAATGGATCAAAATTCAAACCTAAAAAACTTTCTAGACTAACCCAAATGCACTCACCCAAACCCATGTATATCTATGGTCTGATCATATACCCACTCCTTGAGTTAGTCCCCTTAAGATCCATCAAACCAAACCTTAATATCCTAGGATCAAAATCTGACCCCAGACCTAAACAAAAATCTTGTGCATCTATTCCTGCAGTTTGATCAGAGCTCGAGTCGATTCACCTGTACTCGAGTTAGTTCGATCAATCTCAAGTCAGCTCGGATGCCATGCCACCAGCATGCCATGAACGCTACTCTCTATCTAATGTCGAAGCCGGCTCTCTCAGAGCTCGAGCCGACTCGACCTAATCTGAGTCCGCTCCTCTTAGAGCCGAGTCAACTCCTCTGCTGGCAGAAGCTCTTTGCTTGGTTCCTTGCTCTATCTTGTATTCCAGATATCTAGGGCCCTAACCAAGCTCCTCGAACCCTTGTCGCTGAACCTCTAGCCCGTGGAAACTATGCACTGCCTCCATCCTAGGACCACTCCTGTCCTAGCCTATGATCATGTCCGTCATATTGAACCTAGAGCCTATCGATTTGACCTCCATCTATGGTTACCTCCAAGGCTATGGGGGCACCACAAAATTCCTACAATCTCCATTTTGGTACCCCTAAAGTCTTGACAATCACCACTCTTCATCGAGCTCCAATCCTCTATACGTCGTGGTCAATAAGGAGTGAAGCCAACTGTGCAGACCTTCTCACCACCATAGTATATCTTAGCCCTGGAGCTGTCCGGGAGATTGCCACCACCTCCCTTAGGATGAAGATCTCATCCTGCATCTGAAAATCTCTCCTGTAGGTCCTATCATCAGTAGTTGTGCCCACCATTGATCTAGCAGCTGTACCCGTTATTGCCTCCGTGACTCCACCTGTTGCACCACCAGCTACTCCACCTACAACTCCTAACCGTCATAGCTCCAGTGACTCTGCTCGTCACTACTCTTAGTGGCTTTAGTCACTACTGGCCCAATTGCTTTGACCATCATTGCTCCTGCGACATGCTCTACCGTAGCATTGAAAAATTTTGGAGTGACCGTAACTCCACTCCTCTACCTCTTATCCATCTATGGTCCATGCTGGTGGAAACCTCCTCATAGGTCTCTGGATCCTCCTTACATCCTGTCGTCGCTGTAGCATCTAACCCTGATGCATAAATCTCTAGTCCTCTCCTAGTGCCAGCTCACCACTGCCCGAGCATTTGGGGGACTCCATCTCCCTCTTCACCTCCTCGCCTAGAGGTTGTGCCATGGCCATGGTCTTCATCATCACCCATGAAGGAACCTCTCTCCAGTGCTTCTCCTCCTTCACATGTGGACGTATTTGTTCTTAATACTCTACCTCCTTGTGATCCAGTGATCCTGCAACAGGCAGATCCGATAAACATACCATCAGCTATCCAATCTGCACCAACTGATTCTCTATGGCTGAAGCAATCACCTCAGCCTCTCCAGATACAATAGATTCCACCATCTGTATAGATGACTCCTCAACCTCCTCCCTCTCATCACAATCCTATCATCCTTGGAGACATCTAGCACCCTTGAATTGTTTCTAAAAATGAAGCCTTTTTTTTTCAAGTATCCAAGTGATGCTATGCTCTTCCTAAGATCTGAGACATGATGCACATTTGTCAAGGTCCGCACCCTTTCATCATACATTCTCAGTTTGATAGAACCCACTCCTGCTATACCACAAGAGCTCCCATCTTCGAGTATCACTTGCTGCCCCTCACCCACCTATGTGTAAGAAGCGAACCATGCCTGGTGAGGTGTACAATGATAAGAGCTAATAGAGTCCAGTACCATCGATCTGTCTCCTCTTTGTGTCCAGCCGACAATATCAGAAGATCATCTGATACATTGCTCTCAGCCACCGCACTGGATGACTCCGATCTGGAACCTTCTTCTTTTCCTTTCTTTCTCTATGGAGAATCTCTCTTCATGTGCCCTAGCTACCTGCACATGTAGCACCTTACCTTCCTGATACTCCTTGGGGAACTCTGCCTCCCCATTATCTTGCATGTATCCTTCCCCCTCCTAGACCTTTCACCGGCCACGATAGCATCCTAAGGAATCTCCATACTATCTCTCACCATCTGCTCCCTCTGCTCATTCATCTGAAGGACCAACACTATCTCTTATAGACTGGAGTCTCCTTCCTATACAATAGAGTCGTCACCAATGGATCATAGCTCTCGGATAGCGAGCACAGCAACATCAGAACTTATCCTCCTCCTCCATAGCCACACCCAAATTGAGTAAATCCATACTCAGCTGTTCGAATCACTGAACATGTCCAAGTATATCTCCACCTTCTTCCATCTGAAGGCTATAAAGTTGTTTCTTCAGCATAAGCTTATTGCACATATTCCTTCCCATGTACAAGGAGTGCAACCCTGACTATAATCCTTTAGGTGTCTTCTCTTCTAGCACGCCATATAGCACTAAGTCGCCAAACACCATGTGATCAGCGAACAGCCCTCTTTCTAAAGAACTCCAAGCTCGATCTGTCATCCCTTTTGGCTTTCCCTAAAGCTAGATCCAGCTTCTTCTAAATCAGCAATCCTTAACCTTGTCCTCCATATCGAGAAGTTCTCCTTCCATCAAACTTCTTAAAGTCGATCTTCAACCCACTGCTCATGATGTCTCAAATAGAACCACAAACAACATAGATCTATTTGAGAAAAAAATACCTTTGACAGGGAAACCATGCTAATATGAAGATCTTCAACTCCTAGCATCTCAATGCTCCTCTAGCTCTGATACCAATTATTGTGCAATTTCTTAGGACATGGAGACTTTGAGAATACTAGCAAACCTCTCACAAAGGAGGCGACATCAGGGTTTTGCTTAAGAAGGGAGCGCCTCCCTTCTTTCCTTCCTTAGAGGTGGCGGCTAGAGTTTGCTGCCCCTCCTATAAGGCGTGCAACCAAAGAGAAAAGAGAAAGATAAGGGTTTCGAAAGAAAAAGATTCGATTCATCCCTCTTGTAACAAGTTACATATATAGCCTATACAATGAGTCAAAATCCAAACCTAAAAATCCTCTAGACTAACTAAATGCACTCACTCAAACTCATGTACACCCATGGTCTGATCATGCACTCACCCCCTTGAGTTAGTCCCCTTAAGACCTATCAAACTAGGCCTTAAGATTCTAGGATCAAAACCTGACCCTAGATCCAAACAGAAATCCCATGCATCTATTTCATAGTTAGTCAGCTCGATTAGAACTTGAGTCAATTCACCTGCACTCAAACCGGCTACCAAATCATGAGTCAACTCAGATGCCATGCCACTAGGGTGCCATGAAATACTACTCTCTATCTAGTATCCAAACCGGCTCTCTCAGAGCTCAAGCGATAGCTCGACTTGATTCGAGTCGACTCCTCTTAGAGCTAAGTCGACTCCTCTACTAGCAGAAGCCCTTTGCTTGTTTTTGCTCTACCTTATGTTCTAGGTATCTAGAGCCCTAACCTAGCTCCTCAAAGTTCTTGTCATTGAACTCGAGCCCATGAAAACTATACTACCTCCACCTTAGGACCACTCCTGTCCTAGCCTATGATCACGTCCATCATAGTGAACCGGAGCCTATCGAACTGACTCCACCTATGGCCATCTCCAAGGCTATAGGGGCATCATAAAATCCCTACACTAGCCATTCGACTTCTCTTAAAGAACAAAATCAAGTCTTCGAGTCCAAAATATGTAATGACTCCTAACAAGACTCCAAAACCACTGCAGCCCTTAGATCAACCCTGCAAGCATCCACAACTATTCGATCATGCCAAACAACACTCATGAACTGTGCGTGGACCACCTAGGTGTGAACCAACTTGGATCGAACATTTCCACATTGCCATGTGTTGCACGCTCGTCTGCATGCATGTGAGCCACGAGAAATGGGCTATAACCATAGTGGTCCATGCACAATGCGTGGATCATGACTCTTGCTGTGGGTGCG
>NC_025995.2:71985086-72051453 GCF_000442705.2 Elaeis guineensis | reverse complement strand
AAAATTGATTGGGTTTTTTTTATGGAACATAGAAGAGGGAGGAGTTCTTCTACTACAAGTATCTAATATTACCAAAAATTCACATGGTAAATTTATTCACCACATGAGAAGATGGAGGCCAAAGGTTGGCGCCCTTTCATCCTATGTGACGTCCCTTGGTTCCCTATTTATATGGGATGACCCATTAGTTTCTTGCTATGATTTTGGATTGAAACTAGATAGGAGGGATGTCATAATCATAAAAAAAATTAAAAAAAAAAATTGAGAAAAAAACAAAGAAAAATTTGAGTGGCAAAAGTTGCAAGAAGGGTGGTGAGATTTTTAGCAAGTATTGCTAGTGTGCCATTGATTTGATTTTTTTATATGTTGGAGTCAAAAATCAAATACTAGGTTGTATGACATTTGGAAGAGTGCCTTCTTTATGTCATTCTGGTGGTGAGATCGAAAAGTAACTGGGCTTTGGCATGAATACCATAAGTTTGAAGGCCGGTAGTGTTCTTGGAGAAGACAAGACTGCAGTAGCACACCGGTTGGAAGGACCTTGGCCAAACTTTCGTGTGGATCACCATTGAGAATTTTACTTTGGTGTCTCATAGAGAACATCAATATGCCATTTTTTATTTTGATGAAAGTAATAAAATTCTATCTCTTTTGCATGATTATTTTTATTTTATCGATATCGGCAAGGTGATTCTAGGGTTTGGATTCCAGCTCAATAGTTTTATTTGACAAAGCTATTGATTTGATAATTTTAAAATTTTTAAAAATTTACTTTCTACTACATGGTCAAAATCCATATAGTGGGCTCAAAGCATCCTTATCTGATTCGATTAGAACTGACAAGTGCAAAGATGTAGCATAGAATCGTTCTTGTTCATATATCCTGCCAAAATGTTGCATTTATTTTAGCATCGGTCTTTAAACTCAAAAAATATTTTGACACTTTATATGTAGCCATGATATTAAATTTTAATTATTAAAATTATGAATTTATGATAATTGGTGAAATTTATATTATCATGGGTTGTATGATGCTTAAATTGATGTATTGTTAAGGGTGTTATGCATGCCTAATGTGATTAGGGTTTGCTATATTTCTTCGATATGCTTATCATATTTTTGATCTTATTATATATGTACCCTTAATATATTTTTGGTGTGAGTGATATATAATTGGTATTTGAATAGTAGAGCATGTCTAATTGCATAATTTGTAGTGTATTTTATGTAGTTGTAGTTAGGATGTGCCGAGACTAGTTTAAGTTTCTCTTAAAATTATATTAAGTTGTAATATGGAGATTCACTTTTAAATCAAAAAGTCAAATTCTTAAGATCAATTGGTGTCGAAAAAATATGAATGCTGGTTTTCTAATTAGATCTGTATGCTGGCCTGACCAAACTTTGTTGGTGTCTAAGAAAAGCCATGGAGAGCCTCCCACCTACTTACCTGGTCAATTTGGTCTTGTTGAATTTCTGACTTAGATTGATTAGTGATGTAGACATTACAAGGGCCTTCCTTCAAACTTGATCGATAGAGTATGTCAAAATCTTAGTAAGCTTGTTGTGCTATCCACAAGGCTTACAATAAAAATTGACATGATGTTGATCAAGTGCATATTGATGCTTATGGCATATTTGAGTAGTGTTGCTTTGTTGTGCTATCCACAAGGGCAGCATTGTTTGGGTATGACCATATAGGATTGAAGGGTCAACTTAACTAGAATACTATAGTTTTGTTGTGCTATCCATAAGACTATATATATTCTAGAGGTCAGAGAGAAAATATTAAGAATTGTAGTTGTACAATTGGTAAAGAGTTACCTACTTTTAAACTCAATGAATATTTATTGTGCTATCCACAAGGTGTTTGTGAGGAATAGGGAGCTCAACCCCACTAAAAAAATATTAGTATGTTTCTCAATTTTCATAGATGAGGGTTATGAAGTTTGGATAAAAATAGTGGAAGACACAATTAGATAAAAATTCTAGTCTAATTATGAATGTCATCATGAGTTGTCCGCTTATGTTGTGTACCAAGCCTGATGTGGCTTATGCCTTGGGCATTGTAAGCAGATTTTAGGCTGATCCCGAAGAAGATCATTAGAAACTGTGAAAAATATATTCAAGTACTTAAGAAGGACTAGAGATATTTTTCTAATATATGGTGGATCTGATTTAAAAACTAGAAGGTTATACTGATTTTAGTTTTCAATCTGATCCAGAAGATAGTAAATCTATATCTGGAGTGTTCACCTTTGTATGGTGGTGCAATAAGTTAAAAAAATTTCAAACAGTAAATTGTTGCTGACTTGATCACTTAGACTGAGTATATTGCTGCAAGTGAGGCTACTAAAGAAGCCGTTTGGATGAAGAAATTTATCTTTGAGTTGGGTATGGTTCTAGGGATTGAATAATCAATGCTCCTTTATTATGATAATATTGGGGCAGTTGCTCAAGCCAAAGAACCAAGGTCTCACCATAAATCCAAGCACATCCTAAGACGGTTCAACTTCGTTCGAAAGATAATCGAAAGACGTGATGTGATCGTGGAGCAAGTTGACACCAAGAACAATATAGCGGACCCATTCACTAAGGCTTTGTCAATGTAACAGTTTGACTCCATGTTGATAGCATGGGTATCAAGTATAGGGGCGATTGGCTTTAAGTGCAAGTGAGAGATTGAAAGAATAAACCCTACAAGCCAATCGTATATGAGATGCAATAGGATGTTTATTAAAATTTATCTTTCAGACTCATGTAATTAACATTTATATTATTAATAAAATAGATATTTTTGATTCATTATATGCTCATCTTATTAATTTTAAGATTATAATGAACCCATAGGTCTGGAATAATGGTTTTAGGGCTGTAATGATATCACGCCAGTGAGACCTAAATCCTTGATAGTCCCTAACCTAAAATATTTTTAGTCGTTGGTATATTGAGTCGGAGATCAATGATACCGATAAGACTGGCATGTCCTATGTATGCTCAGAAATGAGGGTGGTTGATCTCACAATTACTTGTGTGGTGACACTAATATAAGGATATGGATGCTCATTAGAGAATGAATTCACTGAATTGACCTACGAGAGAATATCAGATGGAGTCTTATTTACATGTCAATTGATGATTCTCTAGTGGGAGTTGTTAAGTGATCCTTAGACCTGAGATCACATGGTACCTTATATACTTAGATCCATATTTTGGTCTACTTCCTAATTTGGTTCTTTGATCCTTGTATGGGGTGTTCTAGATATGGTGAAGAGTGCATGAAGATTGTGAGTGATCAATAAGGGGTCAGTCACTCCTAATAAGAGAGCGAACATCCTATGTGATCTCATAGGTCGTTGATTCGAAAGTCTTTGGCCAAAGCAGGATGATAATTAAAAAAATATTTTTAATATATCATTAACTGAATCATCACCTTCTGATCGAGATACATAATGATAAGTGATTAGGTTTGATATATTTTTATGCCACAGCTCATCTGGGATGTTGTTTGACTGAAGGATTGAATTACATGAGAACTTCCACTGAAGGGTATTTTGATAATTTTTTATTGAAATTCTAAATCTTTTGGATGGTCATGACATATTGCTAGATGTCAATATTAACTTATAAATTTATCAAAATTAAAAGAATTTAATTCTATATTCAATTTGGAAGAGTCCAAGTTGATTAGGACTCTTCGGATGACCTAATCTCATCGGATTAAGGTTACGTCGAAAGTCTTGGTCTACTGCTGGCTAGATTTGGAATCCCAATGGATCACACACTTTGAGATTTAGTCTTAATCTAATTTAATTAGAGTTTAATATAAATTTTATGGGTTAATTAGATATGCTAGCATATTGAATTAATCCAAGTTCCTAAATTGGTTTAGATCAAAGTGTTTGAGCTAACCTAGATCAGTTGCCTTTAACCTAATGGGATTAGGTCAATTTAAATTGGAACCTTATCTAACTTGAATCAATTTTAAGTGGAGAAGGACTCCTCTGCACCCACCAAAAGTCATGCAAAAAATAAATGCCAACCCATCTCAAATTAGCATGTGAAATAGAGTCCTTCTTAAAGAAGGCTCTTAATTATATGCGTTGCCTTAAAAGATAAATCAGATATCCTATGATTTAATGCCAATTGATTGGGGTTTTTTATAGCCCACAGAAGAGGAAGAGTTCTTCTACTATAAGTATCTGATACACCAAAAATTCACATGATGAATTTATTCACCGTATGAGAAGATGGAGCACCAAAGGTTGGCGCTCCTTCATCCCATGTGATGTCCCTTGGTCCCCTATTTATATGGGATGCCCCATTGGTTTCTTGCTTTGATTTTAGGTTAAAACTAAGAGGAGGATGTGGTAATTGTAGAAAAAAATATGAAAAGAATTTGAGAAAAAGCAAGGAAAATTTGAGTGGCAAAAGTTGCAAAAAGGATGGTGAGATTTTTAGCAAGTGTTGCTAGTGTGCCCTTGGGTTTGATTTTTTCATGTGTTGGAGCCAAAAATCAAATTCTAGATTGTGTGATATCTAAATAGTATCTTCTTGGTGTTATTTTAGTGGTGAGATGAAAATAACTAAGCTTTGATGCGATTGTACCATAAGTTTGAAGCCAGCAATGTTCTTGAGAAGACAAGGCTGCGGCAGCGTATCGATTGGGAAGGACCTTGGCCAACTTTCGTATGGATCACCATTGAAGGACTTCTACTTTGGAGTCTCATAGAGAACACTAACATGCCATTTTTTTATTTTGGTGAAAGTATAAAATTTTATCCCTTTTGCATGATTGTTTTTGTTTTATCGATATCGACAAGGTGATTCTCGGTTTGGATTCTGGCTTGATAGTTTTATTTGATAAAGTATTGATTTGTATGATTTTAAAATTTTTAAAAAATTACTTTCTACTACGTGATTGGAATCCAACAAAATATTCATGAATCTAGTGGAATCATCGCTCTATGTACTTATACTTCTGGTGAGATTTTGTTTCTTAGTCGGAGCTATGGCATCGATGTTGTCGTAGTAGGGTTATATGACATCTCATGTCATCACTCTAAATTGCCAGCTAACTGCATAAACTAGAAAGCTGCCTTAACACCCTTAAAAATGGTGATGAACTCTACCTCCATGATGGAATTTGTAATAATTGAAACTCTTCTAATATAACGCACCACCATAACACATGTTGATGTAGACCTTCTATCATCAATCTATATTTTCCTAAATCCTAAATTCTCCTTCTCCAAAGACCTAGAATATATCCTTAGTGCTTCTCAAGTACACAAGGATATTCTTCACAGATATCCAGTGCTCCCAGTCAAGATTTGACTGATATCTACTTGTGACACTCACAGCAAGAGATATATCAAGTCATGTATATAGTGTATATAAGGCTTGCTATTGCAAAAGCATAAGGAATCTAGCTCATGCACTCAATCTCCTCAGATGTGCTAGGGCACATCATCTTGGAGAGATGAACTCCATGCCTAAAGGGTAACAATCCTCTTTTTGATATTCTTCATGCTGAACTCCTTCAGCACTTACTCTATGTATATTTTTTATGATAAATGAAGCATCCTTTTAGATTTATCTCTATAGATCTTTATTTTCAGAATACAGAATCTTCTCTAGATCTTTCATAAAAAATTCATTCAATAATCAGACCTTAACTTAGATCATCATGGAAAATATTTTCAATTAGAAGGATGACATCTACATACAATATGAGGAATGTCAAGCACTCCCACTAACCTTCTTAAAGACTCATGATTCTTCTTTATTTTTGATGAAATCAAATATTTTGATCACATCATGAAAATGACGACACCACCTCGTAATAGTTTTTAGGGATCATCTCCATATTTTCCATCTCTCATGAGAAATATTTCTCTACATCCTCTGTAAGTATATCCGTATAGCTTTCAGAAGGATAGAAGATAAACTAGATCTAAGAGGTGGATGAGGTACACTATCTACTGGTTTAATGGGTTCTTTAGGCTCCATGACTCATTGTTGCTCTTAAAAAACTTTCTCTTCGATCCATAACTACCTCCCACTATTTCATCATGCATAAACTATTTTTTAGGAAGACAGTGTGTCGGGTCACTATCACATTATGATCCTCTGAAAGGTAGAACTAGTATTCCAAAACTCTTTTGGATACCCTACAAACTCTGATAGACCTAGCCTATACCTTGTCCGCCTACTGTTGCTTGATACGGGTCGGATATCTCCAAATCTTGAGATGATCAAGACTCAGTTTCTTATCATGTTATATCTCATATAGTGTCATAAGAATGGATTTAGAGGAAACCCAATTTACTAAGTAATTAGTGGTAAGCTATGTTGGAAAATGTATCCTAAAGTCAATTATCTATCTGTAGATGATTGAGCTCTTTGTAATTTGTATATGAATTATTAATGAATAAAAATTATTTTTTGATAAGTTCATCATAAAAGTATATCTTTCTTTGAACTCTTGTGTTATGATGAAGTCCTTAGAATTATAATATAATCGATAATGGAGGATTTATCGAATAGTTCTTAAACTTGTTCGCGATCAAATGATATGTTATTAATAAGAATAATAATGTTTATCAAGTATAAATCATTGTGTGCCATATGGATTGGTTGTCCTTTTAACCAAGGAGTGTGGAGATACTGGTATGGCATATAGATGAGATGTAGAAGTATATCGTCACTGAACATTGACTCACTGTGGAGTGCTCTACTATCAAGGATAGCTCATGAAGGATATGGCATACATGTCCCTCTAACTTGAATCACTATGGTGACTTGCAAACAATTACTGTGCTTTGATGCCAGACTATTTGTATTTATAATATAGTGATGGAAGGCTACTGGTACAGTCAAATACTTGTAAAGTCAGTGTGTGAGTCAAGGTGGGATTGATCTCTTGGATTACAGAGTTAATGCATCACTGTATTTAATCTAATAAAATTTTGATCAGAGTAATCTTTGTGATCTGTTACAGAATTTGAAAAAGATTGAAATATAATATGGATACTATTTTGGGATTGACAGTTAAACCCTAGGTCACCTTGAGCATTAGACTTAAAGGGATGAATTATGTGATAACCATATACTGAGGTTCTTGAATTTGCTTTGTAATTATTGACCTATCCAGACATCGGGTATTATTGCTAGATAGTTACTACGATTAGTATAGGAAAGATTTCTATACTACTGACTTAGTATTCAAACCTATGGAGTCATGCACAAAGTCAAACAACGTTGAAAAAATTGATCAAATATTTATGTATTCAATTTAGAAGTATGAGACTTGATTGAATATATAGATTTACTTAATTAAAAATTAAATTATAGGTCATATGGAATTGAACACTAATTATGTGCAGCTAGCACTGCACATGAGGCGCAACTTTGATTCCGGAGATGAATTTGATTAAATCTATGATTTGAGGAATTATGAGAGTTTGGATTCAAGTTCTAATTATTTTAGATCAGAACTAATTTAATTGAGCTTAACTTTATTGAGGCTAAATTAGATTAATTATTTAAGTTAGACTTAAACCAAAATCTTAATTAGATTAGGATTAGCAGTCTTTTCGAATTTAGTTCGAATCAGATTTGAATTAGATTCGAATTGAATCTAAATCTGAACTAAATTAGATTTGATACACTTAGCCATATTTTTCATACATTCTTTCACCCATATGGCCAACCAAGATGGAGGAGAGGGTGTTGGAAATAGCCCCCTCCCCTTGGGCATGCGGTATGGTGAAGGGAGGCGCAAGTTGGCACCTCTTATGGTTTAGGAAGTTTGGATTTAATTCAAACTTGGAGGGTCCTATTTCTAACCCATGAAGGTATTTTATTTGATCTAGGATCTCTTATCTATTTAAGGAGGAGTGTGGAGAAGAGAGAAAGCAATCAAGCAATCATCAAGGAGTCTCTTTTCCCTTGGGCGTCCCCTCTCTCTAGGCATGTCTTCCCTTGGGTGTCTTCTCCCTCTCTCTTAGGTGGCATGTGGAGTTCTCCAAGGGCTTAGAGATATGATCTCAATGCCCTCCTCTCCTCCCCTTCTGAAGGAAAGCTTCATCCCTCTCTCCTACGTTGGTAGGCATGCGAGTGAAGTAAAGTGTCTGGACATCTGGATCTAGTGAAGTAACAACCTTCAGGAATTCTTCAATCTTGATTAAGTCTTTCACTATGAATCAAGGTAAGATTTCATAAATATTATAAAACTTTTAATTACTAATCTATTCAATTTTTTTCTTTTTCATGTGATGCGATCAGATAATTTTTTCTTCAAATGGTATCAGAGCCAGACTGTATGTTATGATCGTATTTTCTAATTTTTTGATTTTTTTATCTAATTTTGAATTAAAATTTTTAATATAATTAAACTTTATTTTGATCTAATATTCTCTGTATATTTTTGATCTGATTTTGATTAGATTATCGAATCAAAATCAGCCCTTGAAAATGATCTGTTAAAATTCTGTTTTAGCAAAATTTTTTATAGATTTTTATTTTGATTTAAAATCTGATTATGCATAGATTTAAATCTTTTTTGATAGATTTTTTTGGATGCATTTCAACTAAAGAATTGATGTTTGAATTAGGCTTAGATCTAAATCTATTTGACAGAGTTTCAGATTTGATTTGAGCAAAGTCTCTGCATATATTTGATCATATCTCAAACCAAAATTTTTCTATGCAATTATACATATATTTTGAATAGATTTTTTTATTTTTTTAGATTTAAAATTAATGATTCATGTGATGATATGATTAATGTTCAGATCTAAAAATTTAATGTTATAGTAATTATCTAATTAGATTAGATAAAAATTTTGTATGTTATCATGTTATGAATATGATATGAATTAGAATTTTTTTTTTGCATATGTGATATGTGTTAGAAAGCGATGGTTTCGTATGTGTAGTTTTAAAATTTTTCATAAATCAAATTTATATGAAGTGAATGTAAATTAAACTAAAATATTTTTAATTTAATTTTTTTATTTCCTATCCTTATAACAAACACTTTTTATATTAATGAAAGCAATTTTTACCTCTTCTTGTCTCTCTTCGACTTACAATTGTTGTGGTGCATTTACCTCAGTCTGGCCAATGTCAATATAATGGAAATCATGGTGCCAAACCTTTGTCCATAATCACAGCTCTACCTATTAGGCCTCGGGTCGAAGCCCTTAAACAAGGCATTAAGAAGGCTAGAAAAAAAGTGGCTGAAGCTGAGCGAAAGTTCTTAAAGATGAAAAAAAGCCATGATGAAGCTTCGATAAAGATAGCAAGTTTATAGGGATGCCTTAGGTAGACCGATAAGGGGTATTATAAAGAGAGATCTTGGCTGACCGAAGAATGCCACAAATTTGCAAAGGTGGCTGGAGAAGCGATGTCGGGCATGGTAGCAAAGGTAGCTCATATGCACCAAGAGCTTCATTTGGCCCATGAAATAATTATTGATTTGAAGTACACTATAGCATCATCCAAGGCTGTCAAGGAGGCTAGGTGGGGTTCGACTACCAAAATAAGTAAGCTCTAAGGCAAACTTTGCTCAACTCAAGGAGTGATTCACGACCTTAATCAGTTAATGAATAAAGAAAGGTCGGTGGTTACTGGACTCCAAAGTGAGTTGACTTCCACTCAGAAGGTTGTGGATCAACTCCTTCAAACCTTGAATGAAGAGAGGTCTGCGGCGGTAGAGCTTCACATCAAGTTGGCAGAGAGTGTAGCAATAAATACATTCACCGAAGCCAAAGTCAAGCGTAAGGAGTCCCTACTATTATCCCCATGAATGATTTTGATGATTATAAAATATTAGAGCATAAAATGATACTAATATCTTTCAAGTATTTCAAAAAATATTTTTGTAAGAAAAATATTGTTGGAAGACTCAAAATATGTTTGAAGATCAATTGATTTAAGAAAAATTAGTTTTAGAGACAAACAACTCAAAAAAAACCTTATTGAAGATTCAAAGTTGACTCATCTATGAACCGAGTCGACGCATGAATAAGGACTGGCATGATTGGCTTGGCATGAAGTTGAGCCAACTCAGATTGAATCCAAGCTAGCTCTTTTAGAAAGACAAAATGATGAATTTCTTGTTCTATAAATCGAGCTGACTCGATCTAAATCAGAGCTGGCTCTCTCAGTAGAATAGAAGGCTAAAAATTAATTTTTGAGAATCGAGCTGACTAGACCCAAAGTCAGAGCTAGCTCTTTTAGAGAAATAGAGAGCTATTTTTTTAAGAACTGAAGCCGATCAGACTCGAAAAGTAGCAGAGCCAGTTCGAATCCAAATCGAGCCGACTTGAGATCATTTCAAGCTAGGTTGAGTGCTTCAGACAGGCATAACAGTTAGTTCTGTAGCGAGTCCAGTTTTATCCAAACTTATTTTTAATGGCTATTTTTCATCTCCAACATTCAGAAATAGCTACTTTTAAGTTCAAATCATTCAAAACTTGGAAGGAATCAACAAGACTTAAAAAGGAGAGAAGGGAACAATAAGGAACAATATTTTTCTAAAAAAAAAAGAGTACTTTGAGCATTCATTGACTTTTAAGAGAGTTCACCTGCCTCAAACAAATTTCTCTTGATTTTTTTTGAGTGCAATCAAAGAGAAGCTAAGTGCATTTACTACTAGCATTTAAGGCTTCTTCAAGCGAGCTTCAACGACAACAAATCAACCACTCAAAGAGTTTTTTAATTATTATATTATTTTTATTTTAAAATTTTTATATTAGTTTTAGTGGGGACTGAAGCTTGAAAGGTTGGATTGATCCAAACTCTGAATTGGATTGGGAGCCTTAGGGTAAGGCTTGTAAAGGTTTTGATTGGTTGACTTGAGCTAACACCAATTGGATTTATTTGTGGGATCGAGTAAAACAAATTCACTATAATCAAATAGATTATAGTGAAATTTTCAAGAGCTTGTTTGGAGAGTGGATGTAGGTGTTTAAAGTACACCGAACCACTATAAACTTTTGTGTTTGTATGCTTGCTATCTCACTTATTTCGTTTGATCTCAGTTTAGTTTTTCTATTCACTGCACTACTTAATTAAAATTTTTAATAACTCAATTCACCCCCCCATCTCTTCGATTGTTGTTGCCCAGCTATGCAACCCAAGAGGGAGGGTGAATTGGGTTTTAAAAATTTTAAGCTTAACTAATTACTTATGAAAAGTATTTGTCAAAAGCTTGATGAGTGAGGAGAAAGACTTTAGTTCAAGATTAATTACCTAAAGCAAGAAAGCAAGGATATAATGAAGAGTTAAAGAGAAATAATAGAGCACACCACAAACACAAGGATTTATAGTGGTTCGGTGCCAATCTTGCACCTACATCCACTCCCCAAGCTCCTACTTGAGAATTCCAATCCACTATACTTGTATTCAACCCGAATACAAACGTCGAAAACTCTGACACTAGCTATCCCAAGCTAGTCCACTTGTTTCTCGGGTACAAGCCAACCCAATACACTCCAATTTCAGGTTTGGATCAACCTTCCCTTATTTTGGAAACCCTCCAAAACAAAAACAATAACTCACAAAGAGTAAAACAGTTTAGAGCACAAATAAGTACAAGAATAGCTCCTTAAATGAGCGAATATAACTTTAAATATACTTTACTCAAGTGAAGAAGCCCCTTTCGGATTTTCTCAAAGTGGATGAAGAGTTGAATGAACGCTTGAGGAGTTGGTGAGCTTTGATTGAAGGCTTCTTGAAGGCTTTAAATGAGCTCTTGATTAAGGTTGAAAAGTTGGCTTGAGAAATCCTCTCTTTTGAATGCTCTTGAATGCCCTCTTGAATGCTCTTCTTTCTCTACTTAATGTCTTGCTTTTCTCTTTCAAATCTCTTGTGTGTCTCTTCCTTGTTTTTCACCTTTTGAAACCTTTTATAGCTTTAAGAAACAAAGAAAAACATTCTAGGCAGAAAAAGAGCCGTTAGAGCACTTTAAATAAGCATTAAAAGCAACTAAAACGGGTTAAAAACTAGCCGTTGCGGACAATTCTCGTCGCAGGGGTCGACTCATGAGTTGACTCATGCTTCAGGGGTCGACTCATGAGTCGACCTCTGTTGCAACAGCCAGAAAATGAAGTTTCTGAAAATTTTGGCCCACACTAGCAGAGGTCGACTCATGAGTCGACTCATGCCTTGTGGGTCGACTCATGAGTCGACTCACAAGCCGTGCTAAGCCAAAAAAGTAGCATGCCAACAGAAATTTTAGCATGCCAAGCAGCTCATTGTGCCATGAGTTGACTCATGAGTCGACTCATGCACTTCAAACATTCATAACTTCAAAAATATAAGTCCAAAAATAATGAAATTTTCACCAATAGATCACAAATCATTTGTTCTACCAAATGATACTATCAAATCAGGGTTTTGGTAAAATTATGATTTTGCCCCTGAAGAGCATAAAGATTTTTTCAAATAAAAAATATTTGTATCCCTTCAATCTGTTTTGTAATCATCAAAATCAATCTAGGAGCAACAATCTCCCCCTTTTTGATGATGACAAAACACTTGAACAAAAGCATTTATGTAAATCATAAATTTCAAAAGAATGCATTATAGGTGCATATGCTTGAAAAGAGTATGATTCTTTTGGCATGTGATACAAATGGTCATATGCATAAATAGTTTGCCCATTTGCTTAAAGATTTGAAGATATGCTCATTGGATTATGTGATTTTGGTGTTAGAACAGAAAATTTGTTTTTGTTATCAGAGCAAGCTGTATTTTGAAAATTTGCTCATTCTCATTTGATTTTAGTTTTAGTATCAGAGCAAAAATAATTAGGTGTGCCAAAGCATGTGTAAGAGCTGATTTGGAAAGTGTATTAGAGCATTTTAAATTTAAGATGTATCAGAGCAAGAGAAAAAGAAAAAAAAAATTTTACAATGTATCAGAGCAAGTTAAGAATTTTAAGATGTATCAGAGCAAGAGAAAAAAAAAATTTACAATGTATCAGAGCAAGAAATTTTAAAAGATGTATCAGAGCAAGTTGAAATTTTAAAGTATATCAGAGCATATTTAAATTTTTAAAGCAAATCAGAGCATATGTAAAGAAGTAATTACTTATTTGCATTGTACTTAGCATTGTACTTTTGATATTGTTCTATAAATTCTCCAATTCATTCATTAATTTTTCATAATTTGTAGTTTTGCTTTTGATAGATTTCATTTTGTTTAATTTCTCCCCCTTTTTGACATCATCAAACATGGTTAACTCCCCCTTCTTTTCCTGAAACATTCTTTAATTTCTCCCCCTTTAGAGTTTATCATTGATGTTTGCTCCCCCTTAATACAGCAATATTTAACAGCAAACAACAACAAAGAGAAGACAATATTTCAACATCATTACAAAAGGTAGAAATATAAGTAAAAGATGATACCATAAAACCATAATTGTTTCAATACATAGTTCATAATATAAAAGTCAACTAGCTAATGTCAATACATGGCCCCAAAATACAGATCCTAGAACAAGACACTAACACCTAGGATCTAGTAATGATCATGACAAGTCATGGATCGGAGTCATCAGATATGGGATGAGGAGCTGATGGATCTCGATCAGAAGTGCGTCCTCTACCCCGTCTGCCTCTGGCACGAGCAGGAGACCGAGATGAACTGGGAGGCTGAGAATGCTGAGAGGCTAAGGACTGAACAGAAAGGGTGAGTCTGATGGAATCAAGTACGTTCAGTGCTCTGAAAACAGACTGAAGTAGAGCAGTGAACTGAGTGGTTGCATGCTCACTCGATCCTCGGATCTCTCTCCTCAGTAACTCATATCCACCCTCCAGTGCACCTCTGAGCCTGCCAGCCTCTGCAGTGAGGTCTGTGACCTCAATAGTGGACTCCTGTGGCTGAGGATGGGCCAAAGCTAGGACTTGCCCCTGCAAATCAAGAACTCTGCCAGTCAGTCTCCAGACGGTGTCCTCAAGCTGCTGAATCCGGATGGACTAATTTGATATCATCTGAAACACAGTGGAGATATGGAGAGTCATGGTCTGATCAGAAGAAGTGGCCCCTGGTGCAAATGTAGTACTGCTCCACTGACTAGATAGCAAAGAAGCCACACGCTGTGATATCTGCTCGATCTGATCGTCAGCCAGTCTGAACTCTGATGGAGGTGCTTTGGTCTCTGGCTGATACACTGGTGTGGGCATCCTAGCGAACTCTGAAGGGCCAGCCTCTGGATCAGGAATGAACTGGATATCTGGTGATGCTGCCCTGAAGTCATGGATAGGAGATGATGGACCTTCTTCTTCTGCCCTGTCTTCAACTCTGTCTTCAGCTCTCTCCTCAGCTCTCTCCTCAGAGCCCTTGATCCAACCACCATCAGTCTTTGTAAATCCCATTCGGTGCAGGGTGTGTTGGTTGAAAGTATCCACATGAGAGAGCTTAGTAGATGCCTCCCCCTCACAACTAACTCCAAACCTCCTAAATACTCGAGTAAGGGCCATACCAAAAGGCAAGTGTGCCTTGGATCTGTTCAAAGTCTCTCTCATGGCCTCTATCATTAGTGCAGGGAGGTTCAGGGGGGTTTGAGTGATGACATGAAACATGATACAAACATCTCTGCTGGAAAGTAAATCATGCCTACCACTCCTAGGAAAGAAGAGCTTCGTTACAATCTGATGTAGGATCCTCATCTCAATAGATAAAATCTTTGCTTCCAATTTATTTAAACTCCCTGAGTAAGTTCCCCCTAGTATAACACTGATCCCCTCTTCTTTTACTGGGAGTTCCATATAAGAGTAACCCTCACTAGGCAAATGTAGTATTTCTCCCAATATACTAGGATCCAAACAAATGTCAATACCCTTGACTGTTGAAGTCACTGACCCACTCCCATAATGCAAATTCTGATAAAATTCTCTGACTAGGTCAACATAGGTGACTTCCTTAAGGGAGCAGTAGAAACCCCATCCTTGGTTTTTAATCTTGGTTGCAAATGTAAAACCCTCTTTTTCAAAGAACCAAAAATCTATATTCTTCCCGGTTTCAACTTTTCTATCAGATAGAGGATTCTTACTGGGGCTTAGGGAGGATTGAGAAGGACCTTGAGCAGACACTGAAGCTGGAGTGGGAGCAGTAGAGGACTGAGCAGCTTGCCTTTTCTTTCGGACATTTTCTTCTAGCTCACGGACTGACTTTCTTCTTTGGGGAAGCTTCATCTTTGGAGCCATATTCACTACAGTAGCAGGCAAGGAGACTTGGAGGAACAAGTGAATGAGTGGAGGAAGGATCACAAGAGAGTGAAAAGGGATTTTGGTGGAGAGAAGAGGTGGATTTGAGAAGAACGGTGGAGTGCTAGGGCACGCTCCAACCGTGTCAACCAAAGGGAGAAAGCACAAAAATCCCTTTCCCAAGGTGGCGATTTATGGTGGAGAGGAGGAGGGAGAAGTGCCTCGAGCTAGATCCTTGGATTTGGAGCAAATGGAAATGGGGAAGTCGGTTTTTGGAAGGAGGAAGATGAAGGAATGGGTCGGCTCACGAATAGGATCCCATATAAAAACAAGGAGCCCGTGGGAAGTTGGAAGAATTTACAAGTTTGCCATTGAGTCGACTCATGTGGGTCGACTCATGAAGTTCAGAAATTCAGAAAAAATGTGAATAAATTCCAAAAAATTTGAAATTTTGGGAGAAGGAGTTTTGCTCAAAGATAAGTTTTTAGAATGATAAACTTGAGCTTTTGGGACCAAGATAGATGTTGGAAATTGAGCTCTAAGAATTTTTGACATCAATTGTTTGGAAATTGAAAATTATTTAGGCATATGGATCAAGAATTCCTAGATTTCTCCTAATCTCACAGAATCTGTCCTCACTAAGGGCCTTTGTAAAGATATCAGCTAATTGATTTTCAGTGCAAACATATTCAAGAATTATATTTTTGTTTTGAACATGTTCTCTTATAAAATGATGTCTTATTTCAATATGTTTGGATCTTGAGTGTTGAATTGGATTTTTAGATAGATTTATGGTACTTGTGTTGTCACATCTTATTGGTGTTTCATTAAGTTTGATTTCAAAGTCTTCGAGTTGTTGCTTAATCCACAAGATTTGAGCACAACAACTTTCGGCTGCAATGTATTCGGCCTCAGCCGTAGACAGTGCCACCGAATTTTGTTTCTTGCTAAACCATGAGATTAGGTTAACTCCAAGAAATTGGCAAGTTCCACTTATGCTTTTTCTATCTAGTTTACATCCAGCAAAATCAGCATCTGAATATCCTAACAAATCAATTTGTGAGTCCTTAGAGTATCATAACCCTAGAGTTTGAGTACCATTCAAGTATCTAAGGATTCTTTTAACAGCATTCAAATGAGATTCTTTAGGATTAGATTGATATCTAGCACATAAACAAACACTGAACATGATATCAGACCTACTTGCAGTTAAATATAATAATGAGCCAATCATACCTCTATAGTATTTTAAGTCTACACATTTACCTTCATCATCCTTGTCAAGCTTACATAAGGGACTCATTGGTGTGCCAATTGGTTTGGAGTTCTCCATTCCAAATCTTTTGAGTAGTTCCTTGGTGTATTTGCTTTGGGTGATGGAGATTCTCTCTTTTGTTTGTTTGATTTGGAGTCCGAGGAAGAAGGTAAGTTCTCCCATCATCCTCATCTCGAACTCTCCCTGCATAAGCTTAGCAAAGTCTTGACAAAGAGATTCATTAGTAGACCCAAAAATTATGTCATCAACATAAATTTGTATAACTAGCATATCATTTTGATTTCTTTTAATAAAGAGGGTTGTATCTACATTACCTCTTGAAAAACCATTATTTAGTAAAAATTTGCTTAGCCTATCATACCATGCTCTAGGTGCTTGTTTTAATCCATATAAAGCTTTATTTAATTTAAAAACATGATCAGGAAAAGCATGATTTTCAAATCCAGGGGTTGTTCTACATAGACTTCTTTAGCAATATATCCATTTAAAAATGCACTTTTAACATCCATTTGAAATAATTTGAATTTCATAAAGCAAGCATAAGTAAGTAGAAGTCTAATGGCTTCTAATCTAGCAACAGGTGCAAAGGTTTCATCAAAATCAATTCCTTCTTCTTGATTATATCCTTTAGCAACCAATCTTGCTTTATTTCTAATTACATTACCATGCTCATCTAATTTATTTCTAAAGACCCATTTTGTGCCAATTATTGAATAATTTTTAGGTCTTGATACTAAGGTCCAAACATTATTTCTTTCAAATTGATTAAGTTCTTCTTGCATTGCATTAATCCAATTATGATCATTTTCAGCTTCTTCAAAAGTTTTAGGTTCAAGATGAGATACAAAAGCACAATGATTAAATACATCTCTAAGTGAAGAATGAGTTTTTACCCCATGCATAGGATCACCAATAATTAACTCCTTAGGGTGGTTGTGAACATACCTCCATTCCTTGGGTAGGTCATTTGTACCTTGAGGTTGCTCTTGAATTTCTTCACCTCTCTCATCTTGTTTGTCTTCTTGATCCTCGTTCTCTGGAGTTGCTGAATCTTTCAGAGTGATCTCCTTCATACCTTCTATTAGAAGATCTGCATCATCAACACCCTCATTCTTCCTTGAAGGAAGATCGTTAGATTCATCAAAAACAACATGTATGGACTCCTCAACTACTAAAGTTCTTTTGTTAAAAACTCTAAAAGCTTTACTAGTGAAGGAGTAACCTAGAAAGATTGCTTCATCTGATTTTGCATCAAATTTACCAAGTCTTTTCTTACCATTATTTAATACAAAGCAACGGCAACCAAAAACATGAAAATATACAATATTTGGTTTTCTTCCTTTCCAAAGTTCATAGGGGGTTTTCTTTAAAAATTGTCTAATCAAAGCACGATTTAAAATGTAACATGCTGTGTTAATTGCTTCCACCCAAAAATATCTTGGAAAGTTGCTTTCACAAAGCATGGTACGGGCCATTTCTTCTAAGGTTCTGTTTTTCCTTTCAACTACCCCATTTTGTTGGGGTGTTCTAGGAGCAGAGAAGTTGTGGCCAATTCCATTTTCATCACAAAAATTTTCAAAGTCTTGATTTTCAAATTCAGTTCCATGATCACTTCTAATATTTTGAATTGAAAAACCTTTTTCATTAGTGACTTTTCGATGAAATTTAGTGAAAATATGAAAAGTTTCATCTTTGTGTGCCAAAAAGAAAACCCAAATAAAATGAGAGTAATCATCTATAATTACAAAGCCATATCGTTTTCCTCCTAGACTTGTGGTTCTAGTTGGTCCAAATAAGTCCATATGCAAAAGCTCTAAAGGTCTAGAAGTTGAAACAATATTTTTGGATTTAAATGAAACTCTAGTTTGTTTACCTAATTGGCATGCATCACAAATTCTATCCTTTTCAAAATTCAGTTTTGGCAAACCAAGAACTAATTCTTTCTTAATTAATTTTGAAAGAGAATGCATGCTAATGTGTGCAAGTCTACGATGCCAAAGCCAACTAGTCTCATTAACTTTAGCATTCAAGGATACTAGGCATTGCATGTCTAATTTGGCTAAATCATTTAAATCTACCATATAAACATTGCCATGCCTATGTCCTATAAATTTAATACCATCGTTAATAGGACTAGTCACAATGCAAACAGATGATTCAAAAATAACTTTATACCCTTTATCACAAAATTGACTAATGCTAAGTAAGTTATGCTTTAAACCTTTAACTAACAAAATATTTTCAATGTATTTGGAGGGAGTGATACCAATGTTACCTATCCCGATGATCTTTCCTTTGCCATTATCTCCAAAGGTGACCATCCCTCCATCCTTAGCATCAAGCGTGATGAATTGTGATTCATCACCAGTCATGTGTCTCGAGCATCCACTGTCAAGATACCATTTCCTGTTTCCTCCTTGGGATGCTAGACACACCTGCAAGCAAAAGTCAAGTTTTTGTTTTAGGTACCCAAGCTTTCTTGGGTCCTTTTTGGTTAGTCAAAATGGTTCCTTTTGGAACCCATATTTTCTTTATAGTTGTGTTTGCAGATTTGTTAAAAAGGCATGTGTATGATTTATGTCCTATTCTACCACATTTGAAATAAGTAATATTTGTAGACTTGTTACTTGAATAATTTACATAAATATTTTTCAGAAATTTTTGTTTCTTCAAGGGGTTATAGCCAAGTCCAGCCTTATCATATACGGCTTTTTGATTATCAAGAATCATATTTAGTTTGTTTGAACTTAAGGTGAACTTATCTACTATAGGTTTCAGCTTGTTAATTTCATTCTTTAAGCTTTGATTTTCTTGAAGCAAGGTGGATTTTTCAATTGAAAGGCTTTCAGCTTGTTTTACTAAGGACTGATTTTTCAATTTCAGTTCTTTATTTTTCATCCCTAGTTTCTTTAATTCATCAATTAAATCATAGAATGCTTCATGCAATTCTTCAAAAGTAAATTCACTAGGGGATTCAAAAATTACCTCATTTTCATGTGCCATAAGGCACAGGTTGGCTTGTTCGGTTGAGGTTTCCTCATCGGAGCTTGAGTCATCACTCGCACTCCAAGTCACCATCATTGCTTTCTTTTTGAACTTTTTGGGACCTTTCTTCAGTTGTGGACATTCGGATTTGAAATATCCCGGCTTCTTGCACTCGTAGCATATAAGGGGTTGATCTTTCTCTTTCTCTTTGCTTTGTTCTCCTTTTGTGAATGGCCTCTTTCTCATCCCCTGTTTCTTTTTTCTTAGAAACTTCTTGAATCTCTGGGTGATGAGTGCCATCTCTCTTCATCCTGTTCTTCATCTTCTGTATCATTCGTTTCATCATCAGGAGGAGCTGTAGATTTGAGAGCAATGGTTCTTTTCTTTTTGACTTCATCCTCTTGATGTTGCTTCATGCTAAGCTCATGAGTCATCAAGGATCCAAGAAGCTCTTCTAGAGGTAGAGTGTTCAAGTCCTTCGCTTCTTGGATGGCAGTCACCTTGGCTTCTCAAGTTCTTGGCAATGACCTGAGAATCTTCCTTACAAGCTCACTGTTAGTATAAGATTTGCCAAGACTCTTCAAACCATTAATTATATCAGTAAAATGAGTAAACATAGCAGTTATGGACTCATCATGCTCCATTTTAAACAATTCATATTTATGCACAAGCATGTTTATTTTAAACTCTTTTACTTGATTTGTTCCCTCATGGGTTACTTCTAATCTATCCCATATTTCTTTAGCAGATGCACAAGTAGAAATGTGATTAAATTCATTTGCATCAAGTGCACAATAAAGAACATTTATAGCTTTAGCATTTAATTGTTCCAATTTCTTATCAACCTCATCCCATTCTTTCTCGGGTTTGGTTGACTCCTCACCATCTATAATCTTGGTGGGTGTGTGAGGACCGTTCACTATGATACTCCACATATCATAGTCGAGTGCTTGTATGAATATCTTCATCTGAGCTTTCCAATAGGTGTAATTAGACCCACTGAAAAGTGAAGGTCGGTTGGTGGATTGCCCCTCGGCTAGAGAAGTACCGACATGGGTTGCCATAGATATTTGGCTCTTTGATTGTTTAGATCAAAGAAGGGCTAGAGCACTGGGCTCTGATACCACTTGTTGCCCAGCTATGCAACCCAAGAGGGGGGGTGAATTGGATTTTAAAAATTTTAAGCTTAACTAATTACTTATGAAAAGTATTTGTCAAAAGCTTGATGAGTGAGGAGAAAGACTTTAGTTCAAGATTAATTATCTAAAGCAAGAAAGCAAGGATATAATGAAGAGTTAAAGAGAAATAATAGAGCACACCACAAACACAAGGATTTATAGTGGTTCGGTGCCAACCTTGCACCTACATCCACTCTCCAAGCTCCTACTTGAGAATTCCAATCCACTATACTTGTATTCAACCCGAATACAAACGTCGAAAACTCTGACACTAGCTATCCCAAGCTAGTCCACTTGTTTCTCAGGTACAAGCCAACCCAATACACTTCGATTTCAGGTTCGGATCAACCTTTCCTTGTTTTGGAAACCCTCCAAAACAAAAATAATAACTCACAAAGAGTAAAACAGTTTAGAGCACAAATAAGTACAAGAATAGCTCCTTAAATGAGCGAATATAACTTTAAATACACTTTACTCAAGTGAAGAAGCCCCTTTTGGATTTCCTCAAAGTGGATGAAGAGTTGAATGAACGCTTGAGGAGTTGGTGAGCTTTGATTGAAGGCTTCTTGAAGGCTTTAAATGAGCTTTTGATTAAGGTTGAAAAGTTGGCTTGAGAAACCCTCTCTTTTGAATGCTCTTGAATGCCCTCTTGAATGCTCTTCTTTCTCTACTTAATGTCTTGCTTTTCTCTTTCAAATCTCTTGTGTGTCTCTTCCTTATTTTTCACCTTTTGAAACCTTTTATAGCTTTAAGAAACAAAGAAAAACATTCTAGGCAGAAAAAGAGCCGTTAGACCACTTTAAATGAGCATTAAAAGCAACTAAAACAGGTTAAAAACTAGCCGTTGCGGATAATTCCCGTCGCAGGGGTCGACTCATGAGTCGACCTCTGTTGCAATAGCCAGAAAATGAAGTTTCTGGAAATTTTGGCCCACACTAGCAGAGGTCGACTCATGAGTCGACTCATGCCTTGTGGGTCGACTCATGAGTCGACTCACAAGCCGTGCCAAGCCAAAAAAGTAGCATGCCAACAGAAATTTTAGCATGCCAAGCAGCTCATTGTGCCATGAGTTGACTCATGAGTCGACTCATGCACTTCAAACATTCATAACTTCAAAAATATAAGTCCAAAAATAATGAAATTTTCACCAATAGATCACAAATTATTTGTTCTACCAAATGATACTATCAAATCAGGGTTTTGGTAAAATTATGATTTTGCCCCTGAAGAGCATAAAAACTTTTTCAAATAAAAAATATTTGTATCCCTTCAATCTGTTTTGTAATCATCAAAATCAATCTAGGAGCAACAATTGTCTAGCTAGATAACAAGTAGTATCAGAGCTTAATTTTTAGCTAGATATTGATCTAACGATCAAGAGTAAAAGATCATGATAACACAATTGAGAGGTTCACTTGTCAAAGGATAATCCATGAATAGACCATCGCTTTTCAATGACACAAACTATACTTATTGAGAAGCTCTCATAAGAATTTTTATTCAAGCACTTGATTATGATATATTGAGTGCCATAATCAATAGGCCACACACACTTACCATTGTAGTCGATGGCATTAGTATTCCCAAACCCAAGAAGGATTGGAATGAAGAGGACAAAAGGTTAATTCAGCTAAAAGTTAAGGCTATGAATATTTTGTATTATACCTTAGATACAAATGAGTTTAACCAAATTTTTACATGTAATTTAGCAAAAAAAAATTAGGATAAACTTGAAGTTATACATGAAGGCACAAACCAAGTTAAAGAATCAAAATTAACATGGTTGTGCACCAATATGAACTTTTCAAAATAGAACCTAGTGAAACAATCACTGATATATTCACATACTTTACTGATATTATAAATAGATTAAAAAGTCTTGTTAGAGCTTATTCTAATAGTGATTTGATGAAAAAAATTCTCAGATCTTTGCCAAAATCTTGAAAAGCAAAAGTTACAGCAATTCAAGACGTAAAAGATATAAACAAACTGCCCTTAGAAGAGCTAATTCGATCTCTGATGATGCATGAGTTGGCAATGAAGTAGCACAATGAGAATGAAGGTCGAAAGAAAAAGACTAATGTCCATAAGTCTATAGCAAATGATGAAGAAGTTGAGGAGTCAACTAAAGATGACACGGACATAGCCCTTATTATAAGAAAATTTAAGAAGTTTATGAGAAGAAGACAAGGATACAAGGAAAGGCCATTAGGCAGAGGAGAATCAAGCAAAGATAGGGAGAAAAAAAGGGAGCAGCTAGTATACTATGAATGCAAAAAGTTGGGCCATTTCAAGGCTGATTGTCCAACCCTCAAGAAAACTTTTAAGAAATCCAAGAAAAAAGCTAGATGGCAACATGGAGTGACAGTGATGATTCCTCTTCAGATGAAGAAAATCAAGATGTTGTGAATCTATGTCTTATGGCACAAGATGAAGAGTTAACCTCTGAACCATCCACAGATTTTATATTTGAAGAACTCCAGAATACTTTCCATGAACTACTAAATAATTTCAAAAAAAAATAGTACTAAATACAAAGACTTGAAAAATAAGAATGCATTATTAACCAAAGAAAAATATGAAGTATTACAAAATAATAAATTATTGTTTGATGAGAATCTAATTCTAAAAAATGAAGTAAATAGTCTAAAATCATTAGTTAACAAATTCACTTACAGTTTTGAAAAATCACAAATAATACTAAATAGTCAAAAAGGTATCTATGATAAAGTCAGGATTAGATATAAACCAAATAACAAGCAAAAATTACTAAAAATTTTTTTACAAAGTCATCTTCCTTAAACATGAGTTCTCACATTACTTGTTTCAGCTGTGGTAGAATAGGACATGAAGCCTATGCATATAATCTAAATAAATCTGATGGTAAAACTATGAGGAAAATCTGGGCTCCAAAAGAAACCTTAATCACTAATCTTAAAGGATCCAAAAAAAATTTAGATACCTAAATCAGCTACTTGATTATTTTACAGAAATATCTTGCACTCAATGAAAATAAGAGAGCATGGTATTTGGACAGTGGGTGTTCAAGATATTTGATGGATGACAAGGATCATTTCATCACCCTTGAAAGAAAGCATGGGGAGTGGTAACCTTTGGTAACAACGACAATGGAAAAATTATTGGAGTTCGTAAAATCAAAATCACTCCCTCCACTTTTATTGAAAGTATATTATTAGTAGATAGTCTAAAACATAACTTGCTAAGTATAAGCTAATTATGTGATAAAGGATTAAAAGTCGTATTTGAATCATCTTTGTGCATAGTTACTAGTTTCTTTGATGATAGCATTAAATTCATTGGTCGTAGGTGTGGCAATATCTACATGATTGATCTTGATGAGATAGCCATGAAGAGTGATCAATGCCTTGTTACTATGGATGCTAACATCAAAAAAACTAGTTGACTATGGCATCATAGGTTGAGACATACAAGCATAAATACTTTATCAAAATTAATTGCAAAAGACTTAGTTAACGATTTATCCAAATTGAATTTTGAAAAAGATCATGTTTGTGATGCATGCCAATTTGGTAAACAAACTATGAGGAGTTTCAAATCCAAAACTATAGTTTCAACTACTAGGCCACTTAAGTTAATTCACAAAGATCTTTTTGGACCTATTAGGACCACAAGCCTAGGAGGGAAGAAATATGGACTCATGATCATAGATGATTTCTCTCATTTTACTTGAATTTTATTTTTAGATCACAAAGATGAAGCTTTTTCTGTATTTTCAAAATTCTATCAAAGATTTTAAATAAAAAGAACTCTATTATTGTTAGAATCTAAAGTGATCATGGTACTAAGTTTGAAAACTAAAATTTTGAGATATTTTACAATAAAAATGGTATAGAACATAACTTTTCTGCTCCAAGGATACCTCAACAAAATGATGTTGTTGAGAAAAAGAATAGAATCTGAGAAGAAATAGCCAAAACTATGCTATGTGAAGAAAATCTTCCAAAATACTTTTACACTGAAGTTATAAATACTACTTGTTATATTTTAAATCATGTTTTGATTCAGCCAATTCTTAAAAAAATCTCCTATGAACTTTGAAAAGGAAGAAAATCAAATATTAGTTATTTCCATATTTTTGGATGTAGATGTTATATTTTAAATAATAAAAAAAATAATTTAAAAAAAATTTGATGTTAGGTTAGATGAGGGTATCTTGTTTGGATACTCCATATCTAGCAAAATATATAAAATCTTCAACAAACGTACTTTAGTTGTTGAAGAGTCTATCTATGTAATCTTTAATGAGACTAACAATTTATCCTCGAGAAAGGAAGATGTTCTTGAAGATAATACATGAAGCTTAAAAAAAGAATAAAGGAACTCAACCTGAAGGATAAACCCAATCATAGTGAAAAGAGAGATTCAAAAGATGATGATCATGAAGAAATCCAAGATGAAGGTATGAACAAACAGTATGGTGATCTACCTAAGAAATGGAGATACATCCACAATCATCATAAAGACCTTATAATTGGTGATCCTTCATAGGGGATAAAAATTAGATCCACCTTTAGAAAAGTTCATGATTATCTTACTTTTATTTCACAAATTGAACCTAAATGCATAAAAGAGGTCGAAAATGATCCAAATTGGATGCTTGCCATGCAAGAAGAGTTAAATTAATTTGAAAGAAATAATATCTAGATACTAATAAGTAGACCAATTAATCATCCAATTATTGGCACTAAATGGATATTTAGAAACAAACTAGATGAGAAAGGTAATGTGATAAGAAATAAAGCAAGACTCATTGCTAAGGGATATAACCAAGAAGAAGGAATAGATTTTGATGAAACTTATACTCCTATAGCAAGATTAAAAGCAATTAGGTTATTGCTTGCATTTACTTGTTACATGAACTTTAAATTATTTCAAATGCATGTGAAGAGTATTTTTCTAAATAGCTATATAGCTAAAGAAGTTTTTATAGAACAACCATCTGATTTTGAAAATCACATTCTTTCAAATCATGTGTACAAACTTAATAAAGCTTTATATGGATTAAAACAAGCACCTGAGCTTGGTATGAAAAGTTAAGTAAATTTCTACTTGAAAATAACTTCACTAGAGGTAGTGTAGATACAACTCTATTCCTAAAGAGAAAAGTAAATGATTTACTTATAGTTCAGATTTATATAGATGATATTATTTTCGGAGTACTAATGAGGATCTTTGTCAAAAATTTGCTAAGCTTATGTCAGGTAAATTTGAAATGAGCATGATGGAAGAATTGATATTTTTCCTTCAGCTTCAAATTAAACAAACAAAGAAAGAAATATTTATCAACCAAACCAAATATATTCAAGAGATACTAAAGAAGTTTGGAATGGAGAATGCAAAGAAAATTGGCACGCCAATGACACCCACGTGCAGACTCGACAAAGATGAAAATTATAAAAATATAGATTAAAAACTCTATAGAGGTATGATCAGCTCATTACTGTATTTAATTGCTAATAGACCTAATGTACTTTTTAGTATTTGCATATGTGCTAGGTTTCAATCTAATCCTAAAGAGACTCACTTGCTGTAAAGAGAATTCTTAGATACCTAGTGGACACATAAAATCTAGGATTATGGTATTAAAAACAATCATCAATTGAACTAACTGGTTATACAAATATTGATTTTGGAGGTTGTAAAATTGAGAGAAAAATCATAAGTGAAAGATGTCAATTTTTAAGACTAAACTTAATCTCATGGTATAGCAAGAAATGAAATTCAATAGCATTATCCACTGCTAAAGCTGAATATGTTGCTGCTGAAAGTTGTTGTACATAAATTCTATGGATTAAGCAACAACTTGAAAATTTTAGCATAAATCAAAGCAAAATTTTCATAAGATGTGACAATACAAGTGCTATTAATTTAACTAAAAATTTTATTCAGCACTCTAGGATAAAGCAACTTGAAATAAGACATCACTTTATTAGAGATTATGTTCAAAACAATGACATTATACTTGAATTTGTTGGTACTAAAAATTAATTGGCCGACATTTTTACCAAACCCCTCAGTGAAGAGCAATTTAGAATGATCAGAGGAGAATTAGGAATTTGTGATCCTTTCTAAATAAAAATCTTTTCAATAACTTTTTGCTCATCCATAAGTTGATTTGATTTGAGTCTTTCCAAATGCTTTTGGATCCATTTTAAATTCATTTTGAATCTTTTTTGTGTGTCTAGTACCGAGACTTGAGCAGACTTGGTTGTGCATGTGAGTCGACTCGACACTAGAGCCGACTCGAATATGGAATCAAGCTGACTCGACGATCGAAATCTAATTTTTATAAAACCTCACCCTTCCAAAAACTCTATTCACTTTACCTTTCTGAGCCTGCTTATCTTAAAACCCCTCGACTGCCCTCCAAAACTCTCCAAAACACCTTCCTCCATCGTTGTTCTCCAATCCTTTAGGAAATCTGAGCATCATGGCACCCCGAGCTCGATTCACCATCGGGAAGAGATTAAGAACTACTGAGGCACATAAAGCATGGTCCAAATGCCAGCAATAGCTAGATGATCTTCGTCCTGCTCCTTTTGCATCAATTTTCCCTCCAAGCCATGTCTCCATGGATTCTCGAGCAGTCACCACAAGTAGAAAGGTCAACTTTGCATTTTTTGATGGAGAAAATTTTTGAGTTGGCACCTAGATCTATCAGTAGGGTTGGAAGAAAATCTACTCACTTGAGGTACCCACCTACCCTAATTTAGTGAGAGAATTCCTTAAGAACATGCAAATGGACATGGATTGTGTTTGATCTACAATTAAGAGAACTGAGATTGTCCTTGGTTAGAGAAAATTAGGGCATTTGTTGGAAATGCCAAGAACTGAAATCTACTTCCCCTTCTTAGAGAATGACTTGGAAGGATTGAGGAGGATTTTGGGTAAAGAAGATGTGGAAAATTTTGATTTTCACAAGGCTAACTAACTGCCAGCTAAACTAAGACTTCTTCACAACATCATTTGCAGGATCATTTTCCCTAAGACCGATAGATTTGATTGGATCTCTAAAGGAGAACTTGCTATCATGCACCTTTAGGTTGAAGGGAGGACTATGAACTTGCCATTTATGATGTTAGAGCAAATCAAGAGTGCTGATGATTACACCAAGCACTCTCTTCACCGTATGGAATACAAGAAGGTGAATGATCAATGGGTGAGGGAAGGAGAGGGAATACCCTCTCATGCATTTGGATCATCATCCCCTTCAGATTCTACTGGACCATCCTCTCCTACACTTGTAGCTAGATAATCCTCTCCTACACCTGCACCAACACCCATGTCAGCTACAGCAGAGCACATTCCTAGAGCTCCTAGCTCTCCTCATACCCCTCAAATTCATCAAACTTTCAGTATCGAAGGGGTTGTTCAGTAGGTTATGGAGAAAATTGGGGCCATGTTCAGTGACTTCAGTTAGTAAATATTTCAGAGTCAAGATGTGCTCTGACAGTCTTCACAGTAGTAATTTAAGGTACTTCATCAGAATATTGCTTGGCTGACTTGAAGAATTGAGATCTTGGAGAGATTGCAGAGTCAGTATACTGATTTATCTTCAAATATTCATCATCTGACTGTGTAGACTACTCTGACAGTCTTCACAGCAGTAATTTGAGGTACTTCATCAGAATATTGCTAGGCTGACTTGAAGAATTGAGATCTTGGAGAGATTGCAGAGTCAGTATACTGATTTATCTTCAGATATTCATCATCTGACTATGTAGACTGCTCGAGTTTCCAAGAAGGTTGAGGATGCCATCATTTTTGAGCAGGGCAGCATCGGGATTCTTATTGCTACTATGCGATGGATGAAGTTGTAGATCGGTCTGCTTATTGCTTGGATATCCCCACTTTGACCTCGACCACCTCCTACCAAGCCTAGATCTTCTCCTAGTCAGCCTCAACCCTCTTCTTCCTCAGTTAGACCTCCTTTCAGTACTGTTGTTAGGCAAGGCACTGGTTTTCCTCCTCTTGGCTCCAAGCCCTCAGCAAGGACTTGAAGCAAAAGAACTATGCCCTCCTCATCCTCTGATCCATTAGAGACTGTCATAGAGTTTTTGTCAGATGAGGACTAGTTCTCTTTGGTTTAAAATATCCTCTGATGTCTCTTATCTTTAGTATTTTGCTTTATTATGTAGTGTGATGTCAATTGTTGTATTGTTTGTAAGGCAACTTTCTATAAACAATACAAACATGTAATGAATGTTATCTATCAATGGATGTTTGCTTTAGTTTATCTTAACTCCTTTGTACTTATTTTTTCTTTTTGATGTTGACAGAAAGGGGGAGAAAATTGGGTGATTGAGCATTTTTGAACATATTTCAAGCTATTTGTAAGTTAAATGAAAGTTGAAAGTTAAAAAATTTTCATTAAGTTAAAAATCTCCATTTCTACCTACAAAAATTTCATATGTAAACCTTTTCATAAAAAGAACCTATTAAGGGGGAGCTTAAATTTAAATAGATTGATATCTCTTGAGAATTTTATGCATTTCTTCTATATAGCTTGTCAAATCAATAATTATTTATGCATATAGTGTATAATGAAGTGTAAATTTCTATAACACTTGTTTACTCTTGATATTATACATCTTGTTTTTTATATGGAGCAACTTATTAAACACAACTATGTGCTCAATATTTTGTTATCATCAAACAGGGAGAGATTGTAGACTACAAGAATGACTTTGATAATTATAAAAAATTAGAGCATAAAATGATACTAATATCTTTCAAGTATTTCAAAGAATATTTTTGTAAGAAAAATACTATTGAAAGGCTCAAAATATGTTTGAAGATCAATTGATTCAAAAAAAAATAAATTTTAGAGACAAATGACTCAAGAAAAGCCTTATTGAAGATTCAGAGTCGAATCATCTATGAACTGAGCCAACTCTGGCACAATCAAAGATTGGCACAATTGGCTTGGCATGAAGCCGAGCTGACTCAGATTGAATCTGAGCTGACTCTCTTAGAAAGTTAGAAGGATAAATTTCTTGTTCTGTAAATCGAGCTGACTTGATTCAAATCAGAGCTGGCTCTCTTAATAAAATAGAAGACAGAAAATTGATTTATGAGAATCGAGCTGACTCGACCCAAAATCGAAGCCGGCTCTCTCAGAGGAATAGAGACTCACTTTTTTAAGAATCGAAGTCAAGCAGACTTGAAAAGCAGTGGAGCCAGCTCGAATCTAAATCGATCAAACTCGAGACCATTTTGAGCCAGTTCGAGTGCTTCTGACAGGCATAACAGCTAGTTCTACAGTGTACTCAATTTTGTCCAAACTTATTTTCAACGGCTATTTTCTACCTCCAAAGGTCAAAAATAGCTACTTTTAGATTCAAATCATTCAGAACTTGAAGGGAATCAATAAGATTTAAAAATAAGAGAAGGAAACAAAAAGGAACAACATTTTTCAAAAGAAAAAGAGCACTTTGAGCGTTCATTGACTTTCAAAGGAGTTCACCTACATCAAACAAATTTCTCTTGACTTTTTTCTGAGTGCAATCAAGGAGAAGCTAAGTACATTTACTGCTAGCATTCATGGCTTCTTCAAGCGAGCTTCAATGACAACAAATTAACCACTCAAAGGATTTTTTAATTGTTGTATTGTTTTCATTTCTAAAATTTCTATATTAATTTCAGTGGGGGTTGAAACTTGAAAGGTTGGGTTGTCCAAACCTTAAATTAGATTGGGAGCCTTAGGGAAACGCTTGTAACAGTTTTGATTGGTTGACTCGAGCTAAAATTAATTGAGTTTGTTTGTGAGTTTGGGTAAAACAAACTTACTGTAATCAAGTAGATTATAGTGGAATTCTCAAGAGAATAATTGGGGAGTGGACATAAGTGTTTGAAGAGCATCAAACCACTATAAACTTGCTATGTTTGTGTGCTTGCTATCTCACTTATTTCATTTGATCTCAGTTCAATTTTTCTATTCACTGCACTACTTAGTTAAAATTTTTAGTAACTCAATTCACTTAGTTAAAATTTTTAGTAACTCAATTCACCCCCCACCCCTCAGTTCAATTTTTCTATTCACTGCACTATTTAGTTAAAATTTTTAGTATCTCAATTCACCCCCCACCCCTCCTCTTGGGTTCTCTAGCTGGGTCACACCTACTCGCCACCACGCGACTTGAGATGACCCTCTGAACTATGAATGCATCCATCATGATTTTTGGGGCTGGTTTTGGAGAATGTAAAGCTTTGGTTGCCCAACTCTTTCTTGAAGTGAACATCAGCCTCCTCGAAGTTCTTGAAGTTAGCGACATCAGCTCTGAAGGCCTGATTGTCAAGGATATATCGGGTTCGCAGTGAGCTGATGCTCCATCAATTGAAGGCGAACCTTCTGTGTAGTTGTACTTCTCTTTTCTTTCTGTAGTCACTTATCTTTTGCAACCTAACTTTTGTAATCAGAGAATTTTAAATAAATTAAAGTCTTTTGTTTTACCTGCACTTTTCTTTTTTTTCTTTGGTTCGTTTGCTTGTGTGGCCTAAACTTTATATTTTCTGACTTCATATTGAAGATTAGTGAGGGCTGAAGCTCCAAGTCCAGCTTGTTTAGGAATAAGAGGTTTTCGAGGGTCCTTTCAGGTTATCCCTTATCCTTTTGTCACTAGGATCTTCAATCCATACTGCTGGGATCAGCATGCTTTGAAGGAAGGTCCTTATAGGTTAGCCTTCACTTTTTGATCATCTGAGGTTTTTGATTCACTTAGCTTGATGAGTTTTGAGGGTCATTATAGATTAGCTCTTTAAAGGTCCTTTTAGATTAGTCTTTTCTTCATATACAATAGGTTTTCATTGGCTCTACTTGCTGAAAAGTGAGGAACATTCGAGGGTCTTGCAGGTTAACCCTCGCTTCTTAGTTGTCGAAGTCTTTATCTTAAATGACTTAGATCAGTAGGCTTTGAGGATCTTTTTCCCTCGCTTCCCTATGACCAATGTTTTTATTAGCTCAGCTCATTTTTAGTATGAAGGGCCTCCAAGGGTCCTCACAGGATAGCCCTCGCTTCTTGGCCATCGAGGTCTTCAGCCTGTGGGTCACAAAAGATGGTGATATCCTGAAAAAGAATTATTTTATTAAATGACTATTATGTCACATTATTGATAGTACATTTAGAGGTTCTCCGAGTTTCATGGCTGAGGTAGAGGAGTCCCATCTAGTTTCTTCAGATTATAGGTTCTGAAGTTGATGACTTTTTCTACTTGATAGGGGCCTTCCTAGTTAGGAGATAGCTTCCCCTACTCTGTAAGTTGTGACACCCTGGTGTGATGTAGAACTTGATCGTCGATCTTAAACTCTTTGCCTCGAACACAAGAGTTATACTATCGTGCCACTTTTTGTTGATAAGCCACCATTCATACTCGTGCCTTCTCCCAGACTTCTTCAAGCAGGTCTAAATTCACCCAAAGTTGCTTCGCATTACTTTGGTCAATGTAGTTCTCAACCCACAGTGAAGGGAGTCCGACTCGTTGGGAAGGATCCCTCATGAGTAAGGAATATGGATTTCAGCCCAAGATCGCTAACCCAGATGACGATGTCGATACCGCAATAGGAAGGAAGAAGAGAAATAAAAAAAATACAATCAAATACATGGATCGGCCGAAAGCTTATCTCCACGGGGCATGCAAGCTTCACTATGAAAGAAAATAAATACAAGAGAAGATCACAACTCTCAACTCTCATAAATCACTCTCTCTTAATAAGAAGTACAACCTTACAAAAGCTCTCACAAAAAATCTCAAAGAAAAACCCTCTCTGTCACTGCCTGCTGCTCCTCATTGCTTATGGATCCTCATGATCCCTTCTACTGCTCTCTACCACTACATGTTGTGCAATTTTTCAAGATGTGGAGACTTTGAGAACACCAACAAACATCTCACAAAGGAGGCGGCACCAGAATTTTGCTTGAGAAGGGAGTGCCTCCCTTCTTTCCTTCCTTAGAGGTGGTGGCTAGGGTTTGCTGCCCCTCTTATATGGCATGCAACCAGAGAGAAAAGGGAGAGATGAGGGTTTCAAAAGAAAATAATTCAATTCATTCCTCTTGTAGCAGGTTACATATATATAGTCTATATAATGGATCAAAATTCAAACCTAAAAAACTTTCTAGACTAACCCAAATGCACTCACCCAAACCCATGTATATCTATGGTCTGATCATATACCCACTCCTTGAGTTAGTCCCCTTAAGATCCATCAAACCAAACCTTAATATCCTAGGATCAAAATCTAACCCCAGACCTAAACAAAAATCTTGTGCATCTATTCCCGTAGTTCGAGTTAGTTCGATCAGAGCTCGAGTTGATTCACATGTACTCGAGTCAGTTCGATCAATCTCAAGTCAGCTCGGATGCCATGCCACCAGCATGCCATGAACGCTACTCTCTATCTAATGTCGAAGCCGGCTCTCTCAGAGCTCGAGCCGACTCGACCTAATCCGAGTCCACTCCTCTTAGAGCCGAGTCAACTCCTCTACTGGCAAAAGCTCTTTGCTTGGTTCCTTGCTCCATCTTGTATTCCAGATATCTAGGGCCCTAACCAAGCTCCTTGAAGCCCTTGTCGCTGAACCTCTAGCCCGTGGAAACTATGCACTGCCTCCATCCTAGGACCACTCCTATCCTAGCCTATGATCATGTCCGTCATATTGAACCTAGAGCCTATCGATTTGACTCCATCTATGGTTACCTCCAAGGCTATGGGGGCACCACAAAATTCCTACAATCTCCATTTTGGTAACCCTAAAGTCTTGACGATCACCACTCTTCATCGAGCTCCAATCCTCTACACGTCATGGTCAATAAGGAGTGAAGCCAACTGTGCAGACCTTCTCACCACCATAGTATATCTTAGCCCTGGAGCTGTCCGAGAGATTGCCACCACCTCCCTTAGGATGAAGATCTCATCCTGCATCTGAAAATCTCTCCTGTAGGTCCGATCATCAGTAGTTGTGCCCACCATTGATCCAGTAGCTGTACCCGCTACTGCCTCCGTGACTCCACCTGTTGCACCACCAGCTACTCCACCTACAACTCCTAACCGTCATAGCTCCAGTGACTCTGCTCGTCACTACTCTTAGTGGCTTTAGTCACTACTGGCCCAATTGCTTTGACCATCATTGCTCCTGCGACATGCTCTACCATAGCATTGAAAAATTCTGGAGTGACCGTAACTCCACTCCTCTACCTCTTATCCATCTATGGTCCATGCTAGTGGAAACCTCCTCATAGGTCTCTGGATCCTCCTTACATCCTGTCGTCGCTGTAGCATCTAACCCTGATGCATAAATCTCTAGGTCCTCTCCTAGTGCCAGCTCACCACTGCCCGAGCATTTGGGGGACTCCATCTCCCTCTTCACCTCCTCGCCTAGAGGTTGTGCCATGGCCATGGTCTTCATCATCACCCATGAAGGAACCTCTCTCCAGTGCTTCTCCTCCTTCACATGTGGACGTATTTGTTCTCAATACTCTACCTCCTTGTGATCCAGTGATCCTGCAACAGGCAGATCCGATAAACATACCATCAGCTATCTAATCTGCACCGACTGATTCTCTATGGCTGAAGCAATCACCTCAGCCTCTCCAGATACAATAGATTCCACCATCTGGTACAGATGACTCCTCAACCTCCTCCCTCTCATCACAATCCTATCATCCTTGGAGACATCTAGCACCCTTGAATTGTTTCTAAAAATGAAGCCTTTTTTTTTCAAGTATCCAAGTGATGCTATGCTCCTCCTAAGATCTGAGACATGATGCACATTTGTCAAGGTCCGCACCCTTTCATCATACATTCTCAGTTTGATAGAACCCATTCCTGCTATACCACAAGAGCTCCCATCTTTGAGTATCACTTGCTGCCCCTCACCCACCTATGTGTAAGAAGCGAACCATGCCTGGTGAGGTGTACAATGATAAGAGCTAATAGAGTCCAGTACCCATCGATCTGTCTCCTCTCTGTGTCCAGCCGACAATATCAGAAGATCATCTGATACATTGCTCTCAGCCACCGCACTGGATGACTCCGATCTGGAACCTTCTTCTTTTCCTTTCTTCCTCTATGGAGAATCTCTCTTCATGTGCCCTAGCTACCTGCACATGTAGCATCTTACCTCCCTGATACTCCATGGGGAACTCTGCCTCCCCATTACCTTGCATGTATCCTTCCCCCTCCTAGACCTTTCACCGGCCACGATAGCATCCTAAGGAATCTTCATACTATCTCTCACCATCTGCTCCCTCTGCTCATTCATCTGAAGGACCAACACTATCTCTTTATAGACTGGAGTCTCCTTCCTATACAATAGAGTCATCACCAATGGATCGTAGCTCTCGGATAGCGAGCACAGCAACATCAGAAGCTTATCCTCCTCCTCCATGGTCACACCCAAATTGAGTAAATCCATACTCAGCTGTTCGAATCACTGAACATGTCCCAATATATCTCCACCTTCTTCCATCTGAAGGCTATAAAGTTGTTTCTTCAGCATAAGCTTATTGCACATATTCCTTCCCATGTACAAGGAGTGCAACCCTGACTATAATCCTTTAGGTGTCTTCTCTTCTAGCACGCCATATAGCACTAAGTCCGCCAAACACCATGTGATCAGCGAATAGGCCCTCTTTTCTAAAGAACTCCAAGCTCGATCTGTCATCCCTTTTGGCTTTTCCTCTAAAGCTAGATCCAGCTTCTTCTAAATCAGTAGATCCTTAACCCTTGTCCTCCATATCGAGAAGTACTCCTTCTCATCAAACTTCTTAAAGTTGATCTTCAACCCACTGCTCATGATGTCTCAAATAGAACCACAAACAACATAGATCTATTTGAGAAAAAAATACCTTTGACAGGGAAACCATGCTAATATGAAGATCTTCAACTCCTAGCATCTCCTAGCATCTCCATGCTCCTCCTAGCTCTGATACCAATTATTGTGCAATTTCTTAGGACATGGAGACTTTGAGAATACTAGCAAACCTCTCACAAAGGAGGCGACATCAGGGTTTTGCTTAAGAAGGGAGCGCCTCCCTTCTTTCCTTCCTTAGAGGTGGCGGCTAGAGTTTGCTGCCCCTCCTATAAGGCGTGCAACCAAAGAGAAAAGAGAAAGATAAGGGTTTCGAAAGAAAAAGATTCGATTCATCCCTCTTGTAACAAGTTACATATATATAGCCTATACAATGAGTCAAAATCCAAACCTAAAAATCCTCTAGACTAACCTAAATGCACTCACTCAAACTCATGTACACCCATGGTCTGATCATGCACTCACCCCCTTGAGTTAGTCCCCTTAAGACCTATCAAACTAGGCCTTAAGATTCTAGGATCAAAACCTGACCCTAGATCCAAACAGAAATCCCATGCATCTATTTTCATAGTTCGAGTCAGCTCGATTAGAACTTGAGTCAATTCACCTGCACTCAAACCGGCTCGACCAAATCATGAGTCAGCTCAGATGCCATGCCACTAGGGTGCCATGAAATACTACTCTCTATCTAGTATCCAAACTAGCTCTCTCAGAGCTCAAGCTAGCTCGACTTGATTCGAGTCGACTCCTCTTAGAGCTAAGTCGACTCCTCTACTAGCAGAAGCCCTTTGCTTGGTTTTTTGCTCTACCTTATGTTCTAGGTATCCAGAGCCCTAACCTAGCTCCTCAAAGTTCTTGTCATTGAACTTCGAGCCCATGAAAACTATGTACTACCTCCACCTTAGGACCACTCCTGTCCTAGCCTATGATCATGCCCATCATAGTGAATCGGGAGCCTATCGAACTGACTCCACCTATGGCCATCTCCAAGGCTATAGGGGCATCATAAAATCCCTACACTAGGCCATTCGACTTCTCTTAAAGAACCAAAATCAAGTCCTAATCGAGTCCAAAATATGTAATAGACTCCTAACAAGACTCCAAAACCACTGCAGCCCTTAGATCAACCCTGCAAGCACCCACAACTATTCGATCATGCCCAAACAACACTCATGAACTGTGCGTGGACCACCTAGGTGTGAACCAACTATGGACCGAACATTTCCACATGTGCCATGTGTTGCACGCTCGTCTGCATGCATGTGAGCCACGAGAAATGGGCTATAGACCATAGTGGTCCATGCACAATGCGTGGATCATGACTCTTGCTGTGGGTGCGTAGTGGACCGTGCATGCACTGTGTGGGTGCTGCACATGTCCTAGGCTACGTGCCCTACTAGGTTGCATGCGCCTGCACGAGTCTTGGGCCGTGCGTGTCCATGTGCTTGCACACTTGGGCCTTGCACGCTGTAAGCCCCACTTGGGCCGCATGCGCTATAGGCTTGGGCACCCATAGGCCAGTCTTGTGGGCCTGTAGGCTTCTTCTCTCGCATGCTGAACTTCTCTACTATGGACTTCTCTATCTTGGACTTTTGAGGGTCAATTTCGAGGTGTTAAAACTCAACGCAACCTTTACTAGGATGATCACTTCTATCCCGAAGGAAAGATTGAAAGGAGTTTCTCTAGTAGGTATTCTTTGGATGGTTCAATAGGCCCAGAGCATACTATGGTGTTTGTCCACCTAGGATCCTTTGGCTTGATCTAACCTGGCCTTCAATTTCTACAAAAGTATGTGATTAGTCACTTCAGCTTCTCGATTGGCCCGCGGATACCCCACTAATGTAAAATGATGGAAGATACCGAGGCTCTGATAGAATTTCACCAATTTGAAAATAGAGAATTGGTGACCATTGTCTGTGATCAACACCTACGGAAGATCGAAGTGGCAAATGATGAACTTCTAGATGATGTCTTTTACTTTAGCTTCGATAATACTGGCGAGAGGTTTGGCTTCTATCCACTTCGTAAAGTAGTCGATAGCAACAAGTAAAAATTTTTTCTAGTATGATGCCTATGGAAAAAGACCCAAGATATCTATATCCCATTGTGCAAATGGCCAAGGGATGCTAATCGGGTCTAGCGAACAGTAGGTTGGCACTATATATTGGCATTTTACTAGCACCGATCACAATATTTTGTGAAGTTGGCTGCATCCTGTTGCATCACAGGTCGGTAGTATCCCTACCAAAATATCTTATAAGCTAGTGATTTATCATCTAGATAGTTTTCACATATCCCTTCATCCACCTTCGTAGGGCATAGTCAGCTTTGGAGGGACATAGACGTCTAAGAAGTGGGCAGAAGAAAAACCACTTGTATAGCTTGCCTTCATGGAGGATGTAATGGGATGCTTGATATTTGATCTTCCATGCTTTCTTTGGATATGAAGGTAGTATTTGTTGGAATTTGTGTCCTAAAGTTAATCATTTGATGATTATACTAATTATAAATGTATAAGAATTGATAAATAATAAAAGTTATTTGGCCTTCTTCATCACAAGGTTACATCTTCTAATGAACTCCTATGTTGTGATGAAGTCCTTAGAATTATTTTGATTGATAAAGAAAGATTTATCGCATAATCCTTAAACTGGTTCACGACCAAATGATATGCTATTATAGGATGATAGCGATATCAAGTGTAGGTCGTTGTGTGCCATATGCATTGGTTGTCCTCGTAACCAAATAGTGTGGAGACACTGGTATGGCATACAGGTGAGATATAAGAGTACATCTCATAGAATGTGACAACTGCAGAGCACTCTACTGTTAAGAGAAGCTCACAAAGGGTATGGGTATAAGTGTTTCTCCAACCTGAGATCACTACGGTGACTTGCAAGCAACTCACTGTACTTTGATGTTGGACTAACTGAGTTTCTAATTCAGTGATGGAAGATTTTTGGATACAGTCAAGTACTTATCAAGTCGGTGCATGAGTCAAGATGGGATTGACCCCTCAAATTAGTAGGAGTTAATGTATCAATATATTTAATTTAGTAAAATCTGGATCCGGATAATCCATCGATGGATTTGAATGTGGATAAATTATCTAGAACTGATAGTTAAATCCTTAGTCATTCTCGAGTATTAGGATCAAAGGGATAAATTATATGGTAACCATACGCCAATAGTTCTTGAATGTTGCTTTGCCATCTTTCAATTTATCCGGATGTTGGATCACCACTGCTAGATGGTTACATTAATTGATTCAAAAATTTATTTCTTGCTATCAATTTAGGTTCGAACCTATGGAGTCACATCAAAAGAAATTTTTGACTGATCATATGGTTGATCAATGATTGAGAATCGTTCAAGGGCTTAATCATCAATTCGATTGATAATTAACCTTATGCAAAATTACAATAAATTTATTCACCAAGTGTTAGTGAATTAATAAAGATTAATTACTAATTAAATTACTAATTAGCTCAATTTGATTGAGCAAAGAGGATTAAATAAATTTAATTAAATTAGATTTAATTAGGTTTGATCCAATTAGGTTATGAGATGACCTAATCGCTAAGGAGAAATATTCTTAATTTAATCAAACTTTGATTCAATCAATTTTTAATTTGATTAAAATTTGATTAAAAATTTATAAAACTAATTAGATTAAATTTTATATATTTTATTTGAGCTAAATCAGATGTTATTTAGTTTGGATTCAAATAAGGAAACCTAAAGTCCATATAGGATTGGACTCTTCCTCCCATTTGCCACTAATTTTGATGTCATCTATCTCCACACACAAATAGCTTTTGCATGTAATTTTTTTATGCCAAAGAGTTCTTTCTCTTCTCTATCTCACATCCAAATTTGGTTAAAATCTAATTTTATTTGATATATTTAAATTTGATTTGAATTGGATACCATATAGATAATGTTTGACATAATCTACCAAACCTTGCTGCCAACTTATTTTTTTCTCCTTATGTGTGCAACATTTTATGGAGATTTTTAAGAAAATCAGTTGGAGAATTGATTTACCATAAAAAAATATGGCAAGGGGCATCCCATATATTTTTGGGCATCTTTTGGCATGGAATTTAGAGAGGGTGTGACATCTCTTGGAAGAGTCCAAGATCTCTTAGACTCTTCACCCAATTTTTTAAACACCAATAAAAAGGGGTTTGTTCTTCTATTTTGTGTGTTAAGAGGCTAGAGAAAAAGATTTCATGGTGAGAAGTCTTTGGGCATGAGTTCAGGGTGTGAAAAGAGAAGTAGAGTCCTTTCTCTTTGGGTGTGCACAAAAATCTGAATTCTAAATTTTTGATCCTAATGGTTTGGGAAGAGAGAATAAGTTAGAGAAAATTTATTTTCTTCTCCATCTTTCTTTCACCCCTTCATCTCCTCTAAAAGTCTATCTTCAACCTCTGAAAAGATTTCAGAGTTTGAAAAAAAGATCCAGATCAACCAAGAAGAAGGTCTTCGCGTGAGCTAGCACTCTCGAGAAGACTGATCAGATCGAAGCTTCACGTGGACTTTTTGTAGAGGTCAGATGAGTGTGCAGCTGTGAGCAACCAACAAAGATTATCTTTACAATCTCTCATAGCGACGATCATCAATCCACACTCAGATTTTAAGTTCTAAACTTAGATAGATGTAAATTTAATCTACTGCTTACATCAATGCATGCAGATTTTATCATGTATTTATTTTAGATTTTATGTGCAACATATCATGTCACAGGTCCTAGGTAGATTGATTTGATGATTAGATCATATACATATTAGATTAATATGATTAATCTAGTTATCTTTTTACTATATTTTATTTTAAAAAATTTTAAAATACATGTATGAAATCCCTACGTTCACCAACAGTGCTATCAGAGCCTAGGTTTGTTATGGCATATTTATATACATATTAAATCTAAAAAAAAATTATTTAGATCTAATATGTGATATTTTGATCTAAATTTAATTAATGATTGATCGTACAAATTGATATAAGATTATCCTCCTGTAGGGTTTACCCCTTACAGTGAAAAGGTTGTCTTAGTTGTGCTGATCTTTGATAAAATCTGATTTTTTATATTGCATATGATGTTTATGATCTAATTTAGATGTGATTTAAGGTTGTGTTCAGATCTGATGTAATTTAGATTAGATCTAAATTCAAACATATATGATATGTGATTAGATTAGATGATTTGATTAGCAAGTACTTAGATTGGATTGATCACTAGGCCATCCGATCATAGGAGCAAGATGGGTTTAAAGATCCTCTCTTCCAATTCGATGGGGTGCTTTTATAGCGGTAGGGGTGCCATGTGATTAGATCCCATGAAAAATAACGTAAAAGGAAGAATTTATTTTTCTACAAAATTCTAGATCTTGAAATGCTAAATTTGTTGTATGTGATTCAAAGTTGTATGAAAAATAAAACATCTAATCTATATGATTAAAATTATTTTAATCATGAGAAAATAAAATCTTAAATTATAATAAGTTTAGGTATGATCTAAAAAGATGTTTATGATTGATTTTATTTTAAAATTATGCAAGATTTTTCAGATCTGAAACGTGCTCGCATAATTACTGAGCTGACCCAGTTTTGAATTTATTGACCCAAGCTCCTTATGTAGCTGGCTCAATGTTGATTGAGTCAATCCAGTTTCAGAATAGAAAATTTTACATAAAATTTGTTGTAAATTATTTATAATATAAAAAGTTGAAATTATTTCAAACCTAAATCTAAACTCATGTTGATGCTGAAATTTAATTAAGAATTAAATGAAGAATCGATTAGATCTAGAATTATGAATTAAAGATCTAATGTTATTCGTATCAAACATGGGATCATGGGTTAGCTCAGATCAGGTCTTCTTAATTGGGTTAGACCTAAGATTAGAATCAGAAAGTTAATGGACTATATAGAGAAATTGATTAAATCTAATCAAATATTGAATTAGATTAAATCAAAATTTTTTTAGAACCAATACAATAGTTGTAGATAGTCAAGTCCATATCTTTGATTAGACCAAATGGATTTGATTGTGGCTTAGTGGTTGAATCCAAATCATTAGACTGGTCAAATCGAAACTAGTTAACTAATTGATGTCTAAGGTAAGTTTGGCATTTCGATCGATGGTTTTTAATTAGGAGCGGCTTACCTGACCATTTTGATGGTGTCTAAAGCAAGCTTAGCAAATTCTTCCATCGATCTCACTTATCTGATCCATTTGATGGACTATGTCTTAATTAGACGCTAAGTGATTCAAGTTGATCCATGCCATTAAGGTTGATCAGTGTGACTGATCTAGGTGCTAGTTTGATCAGCATGATCCTAATCTGATTAAGTGACTTGGTGAAGTCAGTAGGAGGATTGTGATCTACTGATTGATTTTTTTTTTTCTTCTCTAAATTAATTAAATTTTTTAAATTATTAGATTCATAAAATGAGCTAGTTATGGGATAACTAGATCATAGCCTCGCATTAAGGTGAATGATAATGGATCCATTATGTCTGATTGACATTGCAGATGCCATCCGTCTATGTTCTCTTTGAATGATGAAATTATCATTCATCATATGATGACTCTGTTTACTATCTGATGATGGTTGGGTTAATAGAGTGATCCTCGGACTTGATCATTCATTAGTTAGAATCACTGAGTAGGTTCATGCTAATGGTTTGACCAAATGAAAACTTTCAGTGGAGGCCCATCACCTACTGAAATAAAATCTGATGCTAAATTAACTACTAAAAATTATTTGAAGAAATAATTGGTTGAGAACCTACCCATAAATGCATATGAATTGATTGAGCCATCCTTGGGTCTGTATGCAGTCTGTGTGGATTCTAGTACCCGCTAAGAGATTAAAGTAATTTTTTGAATTAGAGGTAAAGGCTATCAATTTGTATAAAATAATGAAAGAACTTTTAGACTAAATTTAAGTCTTTAGGCTTAATCAATTTGCAAACATTAAGGTCTTACATTTTTCTTTCAGTTTTGGCTAGATATCTATTGCTCCATTTACTGTTTGACAGTGACTTATTTATAGGACCCAACTTTAATAGATGGTATCGATAGTTGTAAATAGTTCTAGAGCATGAATGGATCTTAAATATGATTATGGATCCAGCACCTAATGTTCCCACATCTAACACATATGATGTGATCAACGGCACTTATTAGAAGTGGCCAAATGATCATATCACCATGTGGTATTTTTTGAGAGTAGTAAAGAACATGAATTTAGTTGTAAATTCGATGATGCTCAGTAGGAGAAAATTCTTTAAATATTGAAAGAGTTCTTTTACATCTCTGAAGATGTATCTTTGGTGGGCAATAATCTTTGAGAAAGAAAAAAAAAGAAGGTGCAAAAGAGTCGTGCTTGGGCTAATGAGTCCAAACTAATAAAAGAGTCGAAGGTTAACCAAGTCTGATAGAGTCCCTTGATCTGAACAGGATAAGGAAGAGAAATCAACAAAGCATTGTTGGATAAAGTACTTATATGATAACACCTTATGATTTCTCTATCTATGACACTACTATCTGAATATTGGATATTGAAAGTCCATATAAATTATTGCAATGACTTTAGGTTAGTAGAAAATTTGAAAATAGCAAGAGGTTCCTGAATATTAGAGATAGAAGTTATGTTCCAATCTTGGTTTTAGGAATCATCAAGCCTATTTTTAATTCTAACAATATTGTTTTAGTGATTGTCACTATTGTCTAATAATTTTTGTGATATCATTATGAATGATGTCAAAATCATGGTGGACAACTAAGAAATGATATTTACATAGCCTGTTAGTATACTGTACACAACAAACAAACTTCTTAGAGTAGATAATATCATGGAAGCCTATCGTTGGCAATTTAGGCTCGATCATATAAACAAGAATAGGATCAACAAGAGATAATTCTCGAAGTTAATGATCGTGAATCATTATCAACCTGTCAATCCTATCTCTTTAGTAAGATGATCGAATTACCTTTTGCTAGAAAAGATGAATGAGCCAATGATGTTCTGAATCTGATACATATTGATATATTGGATCTACAAATATATTTATCATAAATTTGAATTATTTAAAATATTTAAATAATTTTTTAATAAGATAGAGAAATAAATTGGGAAGAGCATTGAAACTCTTTAGTCAGACCAAAGAGGAGAATGCCTTTTCGGTAAGATTTTTGATATATCTAGAAGAGAATAGGATTCTCTCTTATTGGTATCAACTTTATTAGACATAGTTTGATCCATGATGGATTTATAAATTTGTCAGTCTTCTTTAGGGTTATGCTCTTGAAACTGCTTATTATGTTCTAACTAGATTCTGAATTAATTAGTTGCAAAGACTCCATATGAGATATGGACTAAGCATAAGCCGATACTTTCTTACCTTTAGATTTGGGAGTGTTTGATTTATATCAAGCATTTATAGATCGATTAGCTTGTATCTTGATCCTATATATATTATTTTGTAGGGTAACTTCAAAGAATCTAGGAGATATAACTTCTACCTTGCTAAAGAACAAAAGTTGTTTGGCATTTCTTTAAAAAAAAAGAGTACCTTGGTGAAGAAACTGATGCCTTTAATGTAGAACTTATGAAGTTCGATAGATAGAAGAACCGACATAATCTTGTGAACCCATAGAACAGATTTGATTAGATCAAATCTAGAACCTATTGTAAAAGCATCATTAAGGAGATCCAGTGGAGTACCGCATTCATCAGATAGATATATCGATTTCTAGTTTCGAGATGTAATCTTGTTGAACTCAATGAGAATAACAAAGATTTGATCACCTGGATGGATGCCATGCAGAGGTCCACTTCAATTAGTGGCTTGAAGCCATAGTCCCAAATGAAGTCTATTGGGTATAAAATACCCCCCAGCCGAAGTTCGTGTCAGGAGTGACCCCTCAGGGATTCCACCGACGTCCGACCTTCGACGACATCTCTCTGCGGCCGAGCCTCCTCGATATTCCCAAGTTCTGCTGACGGATAAACTCCCACTAGCGTCGATCGGATTCTTCACGACGGACGGACTCCACCCAAGTTTCCACCTACTAGGCCTCATCCGGACTCCTACGGGAGCCGGACTTCGTCCCCAACTCCGACTACAGGTAGACTCCATCCGGACTCCTACGGGAGCCAGACTTCATCCCCGACTCCGACTGGGGTAGACTTCATCCGGACTCCTACGGGAGCCAGACTTCATCCCCGACTCCGACTGCAGGTAGACTTCATCCGGACTCCTACGGGAGCCGGACTTCGTCCCTGACTCCGACTGCAGGTAGACTTCATCCGGACTCCTACGGGAGCCGGACTTCTCCCTGACTTCGAATGCAGGTAGACTTCATCCGGACTCCTACGGGAGCCAGACTTCATCCCGACTCCGACTGTGGGTAGACTTCATCTGGACTCCTACGGGAGCCAGACTTCATCCCCGACTCTGAATGCAGGTAGACTTCATCTGGACTCCTACGGGAGCCAGACTTCATCCCCGACTCTGAATGCAGGTAGACTTCATCCGGACTCCTATGGGAGCCGGACTTCATCCCCGACTCCGACTGCAGGTAGACTTCATCCGGACTCCTACGGGAGCCGGACTTCATCCCCGACTCTGAATGCAGGTAGACTTCATCCGGACTCCTACGGGAGCCGGACTTCATCCCCGACTCCGACTGCAGGTAGACTTCATTCGAACTCCTGCGGGAGCTGAACTCCGAGCTCCTGCTACAAGCGGTCTACTTTAGACTTCCACTACGAGCGGTTCGTGCCGGATTTTCACAGTAAGCCTCCACCCGAGCTTCCATTGTGGATGAATTCCTTTCGGATTTCTATTACAGGCAGGCTTCGATCGAGCCCCCTCAACAAATGACCCCCATCCGGCTTTTACGGAGATCGGACTCCGACCGAACTCCTATAGCGGATAGATCCCGGATGGACTCCTACGACGCACGGACTCCAGCAGCCGGACCCCTCTAGTGGATGAACCTCTTCAGTGCCATCCGACACGCACTGACTGATCGACCCTCCACCAAATTCTACGTGAGACCGAGCTTCGTCTGTGGAAAGCCCCCCGACCGAGCTGCTGCAGCAAATGACCCTCGCCTATAGTATTAACGCTCAAGGCACCCAATGGTAGAAGGCTCGCCAGCAACATCCGAGCTCCTCTCAGATGGATAGCTGCCTCTCTCCGTCAGGTGCTTCGACCGAGCTTCGACTGATAGGCTTGGACTCCCTGACAGGCCATAGTAATGGCCATGACTCTGCTCCACCTCTTGCGATGGATTCTGCGTGGCTCCACCACTCCCCGCAATAGGCTCCACGCGGCAGGCCGCAGTAATAGCCACGATTATCTCCACTTCCTGCGATGGATTATGTGCGGTCCACCACTCTCTGGCAAGTCACGATAACGGACACCACTCCACTCTCCGCAACAGGCTCCACGTGGCGGGTCACGGTGATAGCCACGACCCCACCCATTTACTCTCCATAACAAACTCCTCTTGGCCCACTACTAGGCAGTTACAAACATCGCTATCAATCCGTTGCCCCCTCCACCTATAAAAAGGGGGTCCCAGATATGTTATTCTCAAAACTTTAATTTCTATCTCAAAACTCTGCTAAAATTTCTGTTCGAGCACTCCATTCTTGTTGAGGTAGGAACTGACTTGAGCGTCGGAGGGTCTTGCGGAGCACCCCCAACTCTGGTTTAGACTTCCTTTGCAGGTCCGATGGCGACCGGACTCCCTCGACTCCAGCTTCTCAACATAGGGAATTTTTGTACCAACAGATTGGCGCTAGAGGAAGGGGCTGTCTTCGCAGTACCTTTGTTCTTAAAGGAGCGCTCAACGGGACCACCTCCGATCATCTTCTCCGACATCCTCTTCTCCTTCCTCCGCTAGATCTTGCCCGATGCCCCCCGCAAGGCATCCACTCGTGATCCACGGCCTCCGTGGCCATATCTTAGGCTCCGACCTCACCTCCAGTTTCCCAGGCTCCTCCTCCTCTGGCAACGGCGGTTGGTGCGGAGCAATTCGACCTACTGGTTCAGCAGGTCAGAGGCTCACTGAAGCGGTGCAGGCCATACAGCAGCAACAGCAGCCGCAAGCATCAGTGCGACTGGAGAGAGCATCACCAGAACTCCAAAATCTGATGGTAGGACGGGCCACTTGGGCCGGTCGCCCTTCTTTCCTAGAAAGACGAATCCGAGGGTGGAGAGCCCTCAGTCAGATCATGATTCTACTCTTGAAAGATCTCTACCTCCATTCTGCCAGAAGACCCTCGAGATTCACAGTCGAGAGGATTTTCTGGATCAAAGGCTCCGAGAGATGAACCGACGGATCGAGGAACTCCGCCACGCACCCCCCGCTTATGGTGAGGACATTTGTACTGACCCTCCCTTCTCTCAAATGATCATGCAGGAACCGATCCCACCAAACTTCAAGCTCCTCAATTTGAAAGCTACGACGGGACTTCGAACCCAGTTGACCACCTGGAGGCCTTCTGGATAATGATGCTGCTCCATGGCGCACCAGACGCCATCCTATGCCAAGCTTTTCCATCCACCTTGAAGGGAGCAGCGAGAAATTGGTACTCGGTGCTGAAGCCGGGCACCATCTTTTCCTTTGATCAGATGAGCCACCAGTTTGGGCTCATTTTGTTAGCAGCCAGCATCCCCGGATGGGTTCGGAGTCCCTCATCAACATCAAGCAAAGGGAGGGGGAGTCAATTCGGGCTTACGTCAACCATTTCAATGTCGCCGCGTTGGAGGTCCGAAACTTGGACCAATCGATCGCGATGGCCGCTCTGAAAGGCGCCTTCAGAAGAACGACCTTCTATTCTCCCTGAAAAAGAAGTACCCTAGGATTTTGCCGATCTGTTGGCTTCGGCCAAAGGGTATGCCCGAGCAGAAGAAGCCTTCAAGATGAAGGATGAGGAGAATGCGAGAGAGCGCAGCGGGAGACTCGAGTAAGCCCGCAGTTGAAAAAGGGCCGAGAGAAGTTCAGCCACGTTCTCGAACTCCTCCCAGGCACAAGCATGCCCAGACTCCTCCCAAGCATGCAGGCAGAGAAGCCCGGAGCGTCGGGTTCGGTGGGGCTCTCCCCCAGGGAGATTCCACGGCTATGCCCCCCTCAACGCATCGAAAACCCAAGTGCTGATGGAAGTCAAAGAGCAGCTCCCAAGGCCAGAAAGGATGCGCACGCACCTGAGAAGTACAATCCTAACAAGTTCTGCCTCTACCATCGTGATCATGACCATGACACAGAGGAATACATTCAGCTCTGAGATGAGATCAGGAGCTCATCAAACGAGGTCGGCTCGACAGGTTCATTCAACGCCGGCCTGAGGGTAGGGAGGATCGACCAAGGGCCCTGCAACGCCCATATGTGCCCCACGGCCCTGTTAGGGACAGGAGGAGAACCTTGCCCTAATTGAGCAAAGTCGAAGGCCCGGTTACACTTAGACCGGATGGGGGAGAGGCCCTGCAACGCCCATATGTGCCCCCACAATCCTGTCAGGGACAGGAGGAGAACCTTGCCCTAACTTGAGCAAGGTCGAAGGCCCGGTTACACTTAGATCGGATGGGGGGAGAGGCCCTGCAATGCCCATATGTGCCCCCACAGCCCTGTTAGGGACAGGAGGAGAACCTCGCCCTAACTTGAGCAAGGTCGAAGGCCCAGTTACACTTAGACCAGATGGGGGAGAGGCTCTGCAATGCCCATATGTGCCCCATAGCCCTGTTAGGGACAGGAAGAGAACCTCACCTTAACTTGAGCAAAGTCGAAGGTCCGGTTACACTTAGATCGGATGGGGGGAGAGGCCCTGCAACGCCCATATGTGCCCCACAGCCTGTTAGGGACAGGAGGAGAACCTCGCCCTAACTTGAGCAAAGTCAAAGGCCCGTTACACTTAGACCGGATGGGGGGAGAGGTCCTGCAATGCCCATATGTGCCCCCATGGCCCTGTTAGGGACAAGAGGAGAACCTCGCCCTAACATGAGCAAGGTTGAAGGCCCGGTTACACTTAGACGGATGGGGGGAGAGGCCCTGCAATGCCCATATGTGCCCCCATAGCCCTGTTAGAGACAAGAGGAGGACTTCGTCCTAACCTGAGCTGAAACCAATTACGTCAGAAATAGGGGAAGAATCTCATCCTGACACAATTAAGGTTTGGTCATTCAAGATCGGATGAGAAAAAGGGAACCTTCCCAGCGACCCCTCCGCGCTCCCGCGACCCCACTAAGAGCAGGGGGAAAACCCTCACTCGAGAAAAGAAAAAAAGGGAAGGGGTTAAAAAGGAAAGTGACGAACTACATCAGCGACAAATGAAAAATAAATTACATTAAAAATATAGGGAATCTCATCTCAGCGAGGATGGGGGTTCTCATCAAAATCCCAGTCTCCAAAAGAGCTCTCAACACAGGCCAAGGATAAGACGGCTTCCTCAGGGCGACAAGAAGCCTAGACCTCCGAGCTCGAACTCTGAAAGGAGGCGTCAAACTCGAGTGGTCCCGACAAATCAACGGCCATAAACAGAAGGATGGGTCAATGCGACGATGATCGGGTACCTCTGAATGGCATCGATATCGAGCAAGGCAAAATGAAGGAAGCTCGGCAAACGACAATTCAACACGTGAGTAAAAGAGGTAGCGAAAAATTCTCTTCTCATGTTATTTACTAAATATGCATTACAGAGCCCTTAAGGCTGAAGAAGAAAGATGACCGAAAAAGCGAGCTGATGCGGCAACGACCAGTAACCTCCCGACAATGTCAGCAAAAAAAAAAAAAAGGAAGAAGAGAGAAAGAAGACGAAAAGAAAAAGAGGAGGGGAATACAACAATAACAATAGTGAATGAAAGAAGTTTGGCAGGCGACAATTTGACGCAAAGTATGGACAAGATAATAAAATCTCCTTCTCATTCTCGATTAACAAGATGTACGTTACAAGACCCTGAGGGCCGAGGAAAAAAAACATACTACAAGACTCGAAAGGAACATATTAGGGACCACTTCAAGCTTTCGACTTTTCCTTCCGGTTCCGTCCTTCTCAGCAGTATTTTTCAGTGCGTGTGATAAACCCCTCAGCTCTCGCCCCCACCTCGTTCCACTCCATTGCCGAAACCCCAACCCTAGGGGGAAAAGGGGGGGATAGAATTCAAGGGGTAGCGACGGCGATGGTAGCAGCGACGATGACCTGCATCGGGAAGAACCGGAAGTACCCCGGAGGCCGCGATGACGTCGGAGGCATGCACCACCATCGTGTGCTCCATGACAACCACCATCCTAGGTACTTCGGCAAGGTCGGCATGCACTACTTCCACCATCCCCGCAATAAGTTCTATTGCCCCACCGTCAGTGCCGACCGCCTCTGGTCCCTCGACCCCGATGACGTCAAGAAACCCGCCACAGCTTATGACGACAACTCTACCCCCTTGACCGGTGTCGCCCCGTTCCACTACTCCGAAAATCTCGAGCGGAACGCGCTCACCGGTTGGTTCCGTTATTAAATCCCTGTTGTTGAAGGAATTCTCCCTCGAGCCCCCTTCGAGGCAGTGGGAACCCTTAGTGACAGTTCGGCAGCTGCTGAACTCACAGGCCACTGTCTTCCCCCTCCTACTCCTCTCGATCCGTAACATCCTCTCGAGATTGGCCTCTGGGGCAGAAGCCCCAATGGGAGAACTCCTCGAAAGGGCTCGAAAGACTGAAGGCGGTGGGGAGCCGACGGAGATGGCGAAGATTGGTGCGAGGAATGCTCAGAGTTGAAAAGGGCACCGATGGGGTGGCTAAACTCTCAGGTAGAAGAAAGGCGTCGACTCTCAGGCGAAATGAAGTCCCTGGAGGGAAGGAGGGGGCTTAAATAAGCGACGGGGCTTGGCACAGTTATGGTGGCGGATATCCCCAGGTCAACCAGTGCCCGCCACGTGTCCCACTCACCATGGCGTAGAGCTGACTGCTGGCGGGACCATTATGGTGTGGCGCTTAGGACTACGCTCTGGTGAAAATTTTGAAAGGACTCTTCGGATCACCCTAATTGGAAAAAGACTCCAGCACGCGTGCATTAAATGCCAGGATTTTTGAGGACGGATGTGCGCAGGATTCGAGGGGGCAACTTCGGCTGTGAAAATTTTCTGTACTTTCTTCATTCAAAACTCGAACTCGAAAGTAGGGGGACTGGTGTTGGGTATAAAATGCCCCCCCAGCCGAAGTTCGTGTCAGGAGTGACCCCTCAGGGATTCCACCGACGTTCGACCTTCGGCGACATCTCTCTGACGGTCGAGCCTCCTCGACATTCCCAAGTTCTGCCGATGGATAAACTCCCACCAGCATCGATCAGATTCTTCACGACGGACGGACTCCACCCAAGTTTCCACCTGCTAGGCCTCATCCAGACTCCTACGGGAGCTGGACTTCATCCCCAACTCCGACTGCAGGTAGACTCCATCCGGACTCCTACGGGAGCCGGACTTCATCCCTGACTCCGACTGCGGGTAGACTTCATCCGGACTCCTACGGGAGCCAGACTTTGTCCCCGACTCCGACTGCAGGTAGACTTCATCCAGACTCCTACGGGAGCCAGACTTCGTCCCCGACTCCGACTGCGGGTAGACTTCATCCGGACTCCTACGGGAGCTGGACTTCATCCCCGACTCCGAATGCAGGTAGACTTCATCCGGACTCCTACGGGAGCTGGACATCGTCCCCAACTCTGACTGCGGGTAGACTTCATCCAGACTCCTACGGGAGCCAGACTTCATCTCCGACTCCGAATGCAGGTAGACTTCATTCGGACTCCTACGGGAGCCGAACTTCATCCCCGACTCTGACTGCGGGTAGACTTCATCCGGACTCCTACGGGAGCCGGACTTCATCCCCGACTCCGAATGCAGGTAGACTTCATCCGGACTCCTACGGGAGCCGGACTTCGTCCCTGACTCCGACTGCAGGTAGACTTCATCCGGACTCCTACGGGAGTCAGACTTCGTCCCTGACTCCGAATGCAGGTAGACTTCATCCGAACTCCTACGGGAGCTGGACTTCATCCCCGACTCTGACTGCAGGTAGACTTCATCCGGACTCCTGCGGGAGCCGGACTCCGAGCTCCTGCTACAAGCGATCTACTTTAAACTTCCACTACGAGCAGTCCGCACCGGATTTTCACGGTAAGCCTCCACCCGAGCTTCCATTATGGATGAATTCCTTTCGAATTTCTATTGCAGGCAAGCTTCGACCGAGCCCCCTCGACAAATGACCCCCATCCGGGCTTTTACAGAGATCGAACTCCGATCAAATTCCTATAGCGGACAGATCCCGGACAGACTCCTACGATGCACAGACTCCAGCAGCCGGACCCCTCCAGCGGATGAACCTCTTCAGTGCCATCCGACACCCACTGACCGATCGACCCTCCACCGAATTCTGCGTAAGATCGAGCTTCATCTGCGGAAAGCCCCCAAACCGAGCTCCTGCAGCAAGTGACCCTCACCTGTAGTATTAACGCTCAAGGCACCTAACGATAGAAGGCTCGCCAGCAACATCCAAGCTTCACTCAGATGGATAGCTGCCTCTCTCCGCCAGGCGCTTCGATCGAGCTTCGACCGACAGGCCTGGACTCCCTGACAGGCCATAGTAATGGCCACGACTCTACTCCACCTCTTGCGATGGATTTTGCGTAGCTCCACCACTCCCCGTAATAGGCTCCACGCGGCAGGCCACAGTAATAGCCACGATTCTGCTCCACTTCCTGCGATGGATTCTGCATGGCTCCACCACTCTCTGGCAAGTCACGACAACGGACGCCGCTCCACTCTCCGCAATAGGCTCCATGTGGCGGGTCACAGTGATAGCCACGACCCCACCCATTTACTCTCCATAACAAATTCCTCTTGGCCCCGAGCGGCCCACTACTAGGCAGTTACAAATGTCGCTATCAATCCGTTGCCTCCTCCGCCTATAAAAAGGGGGGTCCCAGATACGTTATTCTCAAAGCTTTAATTTCTATCTCAAAACTCTGCTAAAATTTTTGTTCGAGCACTCCATTCTTGTTGAGGCAGAGAACTGACTAGAGCATCGGAGGGTCTTGCCGGAGTACCCCCAACTCTGGTTTAGACTTCCTTTGCAGGTCCCGACGGTGATCGCGACTCCCTCGACTCCAGCTTCTCCGACGCAGGTGGATTTTTGCACCAACAAAGTCCATAATGGTCAATGGTGTATGGACACTCATTGATCTACTTGAATGGCTAAAATTCATAGGGTGTAAGTGGATCTTTAATAAGATCAGAGAGTATAGACGAGAAGATGGAGACCTACAAAGCTCTTTTAGTTGCCTAAGGATTTTGTCAACATTATGGTATTGACCATAACGAGACATTTTCTTCGACGGTAATGCTAAATATTTTGGAGTTGGAACATGCATTTTGATAAATGATCAAAATGCATGGCTTTGTTGAGAACGAAGAAGAACCCTATAGATATAAATGGATTAATAGTTCTGTGAGTGTATTTCTTATTTTGTATGAGAATGAAATTTTTTTAATCGAAAATGATATTCCTTACATTACAAAAAATAAAAATTTTATTGTTATCATTATTCTCCATAAAGGACTTTGGAAAAAGCATTCATCATCTTAGGGATGAAGATCTATAGAGATAGATCTAAGTACCTGCTTAGATTATCTCAGTCTATGTACATAGAGTATTTATGAGTAGAATTTGTTCTATTATATACACCATGTACGAGATCAAACATAGTATACTCACTAGGATAGTGAGCGGATACCTGCAAGATCTAGATGAGAATCGCTGGAAGGTCATCCTAAAGTATTTAAGAAATACTAAAGATTGAGGAGAATCTGACTTAAAACTTGTAGAGTATAACTCTAATTTTTAGTTGGACATAATAATAGCAAGAATGTGTCAAAATATATTTTTACCCTAAATAATAGAGCAACCTGCTGGAAAAATTTTAAGCAAAAAATTATAGCTAAATTCAATTTGCGAGGTAGAATGTGTTGCAGCATTCGATGCTTGTAAAGAAGCTATGTGATTGTAGAGGTCCATTGGCAAGCTAGGAGGGGCACCCTCTAATGATGGTTCTGCTGTATTGTACAGCATTGAGCCATAGCTCATGCCGTGGAACCGAGCTTACTAAGTATTTTGCATCGCTATCATCTTATTCGAAAAAATCTGTTAAGGTGACGTCGAACTTTAGAAGATCGACGGAAAGGAGAACGTGACCAACCCATTTACTAAAGCCTCGATATCTAAGAGTTTTGAGATGATAAATCAAAGATGGGTATATGATACTATACTGATTGACTTTAGTCCAAGTGAGAGTTGTTGAGAATTATGTCCTAAAATCAATCATTTGAAGATTGTGCTAATTATAAATGTATAAGAATTGATAAATAATAAAAATTATTTGATCTTTTTCATTATAAGATTACATCTTCTAATGAACTCCTATATTGTGATAAAATTTTTAGGATTATTTTGATCGATAAAGGAGGATTTATCATGTAATCTTTAAATTGGTTCACGACTAAATGATATGCTATTATAAGGATGATAGCGATATCAAGTGTAGGTCATTGTGTGCCATATACATTGGTTGTCCTTGTAACCAAATGGTATGGAGACACTGGTATGGTATGCAGGTGAGATGTAGGAGTACATCATCACTGAACGTGACCAACTGTGGAGCACTCTGTTGTCAAGAATAGCTCACGAAGGGTATGAGTATAAGTGTCCCTCCGACCTGATATCACCACAATGACTTGCAAGCAACTCACTATACTTTAGTACCGGACCAACTGAGTTTTTAATTTGATGACAGAAGATTTTTAGGTGCAGTCAAGTACTTATCAAGTTGGTGCATGAGTTAAGATGGGATTGATCCCTCCAAATTAGTAGGAGTTAATGTATTAATATATTTTAATTTAGCAAAATCTAGGCCCGGATAATCGATGTGATGGATTTGAAAGATTGAAATATAATATGGATGACTTATCTAGGATTGACAGTTAAATTTTAGGTCATCCTCGAGCATTAGGGTCAAAGAGATGAATTATGCAATAACCATACGCCAATAGGTTCTTGAATGTTGCTTCACCATCATTCGACCTATTTGAATGTCGGATTATCATTGCTGGATAGTTACAATGATTGATTTAGAAATTTATTCTTATACTACTAGCTTAAGTTCAAACCTATATGGTCACACTCAAAAAAAATTTCTGACTGATCATGTGACTGATCAATGATTGAGAATTATTCAAGGGCTTAATCGTCAATTCGATTGATGATTAACCTTATGCAAAAGTTATCATAAATTTATTCACAAGTGTTAGTAAATTAATGAAAGATTAATTAATAATTAGATTATTAATTATCTCAATTTTATTGAGCAAAAAAGATTAAATAAAATCTAATTGAATTAGATTCAATTAGGTTTGACCCAATTAAGCTATGAGATGACCTAATCGCCAAAGGAGAAATATCCCTGGTTTGATTAGGATTTTGATTCAATCAATTTTTAATTTGATTAAAATTTGATTAAAAATTTATAAACCTAAGTAGATTGAGTTTCATATATTTTATTTGGACTAAATCAAATGTGATTTGGTTTGGATTCAAATAAGGAAACCTAGAGTCCATATAGGATTGGACTCTTCCTCCCATGCGCCACCAATTTTTGACACCATCTATCTCCACACACAAATAGTTTTTGTATGAGAGTTTTTTATGCCAAAGAGTTCTTTCTCCTTTATATCTTATGTCTAAATTTGGTTAAAATCTCATTTTATTTCATATGTTGAAATCTAATTTGAATTAGATACCATATAGATAACGTTTGACATTATCTACCAAATCTTGTTGCCAACTTATTTTTTTATTCTTATGTGTGTAATATTTTGAGGATATTTTTTATAAAAAATTAGTTGGAGAATTGATTTATCATAAAAAAATATGGGAAGGGGTGTCCCATATTTTTTTGGATATTTTTTGGCATGGAATTGGGGGAGGGTGCGACATCTCTTGGAAGAGTCCAAGATCTCTTGGACTCTTCACCAGATCTTGGACTCTCCACCCAATTTTTTACACACCAATAAAAAGGGGTTTGTTCTTCTCTTTTCTGCATGTAAGAGGCTAGAGAAAAGAGCTTTCATGGTGAGAAGTCCTTGGGCATGAGTTCATGGTGTGAAAAGAGAAGGAGAGTCCTTTCTCTTTGGGTGTGCGCAAAAATCTAAATTCTAGATTTTTTATCCTAAGAGTTTGAGAAGAGAGAATAAATTAAAAAAAATATATTTTCTTCTTTATCTTTCTTCCACCTCTTCATCTCCTTTAGAAGTTCATCTTCAACCACTGAAAAGATTTCAAAAATTTGAAGAAAGGATCCAGATCAATCAAGAAGAAGATCTTCGTATGAGCTAGCACTCCCGAGAAGACTGATCAGATTGGAGCTTCGAGTGAATTTTCTGTAGAGACCGAATGAGTGTGTGACTGTGAGCAACCAGCAAAGATTATCTTCACCATGTCTCTCAACAGCGGTGATCGTCGATCCATACTCAGGTATCGAATTCTGAACTTAGATAGATGTAGATTTGATCTACTGCTTACATCCATGCATGCAAATTTTATCATGTATTTATTTTAGATTTTATATGCAATATATCATGTTATAGATCCTAGAGTAGGTTGATTTGATGATTAGATCATATACATATTAGATTAATATAATTAATCTAGTTGTCTTCTGCTATATTTTATTTCGAAGAAGTTTTGAAATACATGTATAAAATTACCTACATTCACCAACAGTATTCTATCCTGTAGGAAGCAAATAAAGGGTCCATCCAACATGATTCATCATCAATCTACATGATTGGGACTAGTTCCTCGATGTTAGACTTCTTCAGGACTTCAAAAAATGTTCTTCAGGGTAGGTCCTTGAGAGCCAAAGTTGCTAATTTGGATAATAAATCAGCTCTTGAGTTTTTCGATCGAGGCACATACTGAATGTTAAAGTTAGCAAATATCGAGATTAAGTCTTTCATCTTTTGGAGATGAGTTAATATCGAGATTAAGTCTCTCAAAGTCTCACCTTTTGGAAAGATTAGCAAATACCAAATGTTAAAGACTCATCTGAGCTCTTTTACAATTCTTAGCACGATAATGAGAGCTTCATGTTCAGCTTTATTGTTGGTGGCTGAAAAGTTGAACCGTAAGGCATACTCCATAACAAACCCTTCTGGTCCAAGGAGTAGCAGTCCTACCTCCGATCCAACAGAGCTGATGTTAGATGAGTGCCCTAGAAGCTAATTGTTGGCTGACATATTTTGTATTTTCAGGGCTTACATTTATACTTGTAATATTTTTATATTAATAAAGAGCCTTTTATTTCAATCATGTTTATGTGCCTATGATTTGTCCTAAAAATTAATAAAGATTTATATATTCTCAAAGGTATTGAGAATTTGAGACATACATTATTAATGGTTAGTTTCTAAATGCTTCCAATCAAAGGATCGTCATGAAGGATAGTGATCAATTCATTTAAGATTGGTGCACTGTTCATCTCTCTTATGAGCAGATGAGTCAGATCTACAGTGTAAGAATACTGGGGTGAGAGTGTGGGTGGTTCTTAGAGAATAACTTGTACTGAGCATGACCAACATGAGAAATCACTTGGATGTCTACTCACTTATTAGTGGTTATTTTGATGCTGCAGTGGTGTGAGTGATCTTTTTACCTACGATGTCATCGACTATTCGGAGCGAGGCTACTGAGTTTGACTGCATGTTTTCTTGATTTCTAGCCATTTGGATTCTTGCTGTGTATGTTGGCTACAGTAGGTTCAGATTTGCTGTTAGGAGTAGGATGCACCTAGAAAGAATCTATCGATCATGGTAAAAAAGAAGAAGTTCTATGCGATTTGCGAGACTGAGTTCAGAAAGTCTTTAGCCAAAACAAGTGTGAATACTAGAAAAAAATTATTACGAGATTCACAAGTGAACTCGAGTCGAGCCAATTTGGCATATAACTGATGATGGAGTCTGATGAGTTTTTCATGACCTCCGTCAAGTTGAAATTCATGATAAAAATATTGAATTATATGATAACTGTACCTAGGGGTTTACATTTTTATTCTACTGAGTTACCACTACATATTGTTACGTGTCACTAATAGATTGTGAGACTCATCAAGTATCATCTTGATAATTGATGACTCTCGAAGGATAGAGTTGGAATTGTTCCAATCCATCAAAAGAAGTATCGATGATATTGTAATAGAGATCATAATATATCTTACTACCAGATAGAATGGAACCTATTGAGTCATACATTAAGGGATTTAATTTTGAATTAGCCAATTAGACTTATGAAGTTCTAATTGGATTAGAATTTAGTAAAATCCTATTGGGTTTAAGAGAACCATGCTAGTACATGATTAAATCTAATTCTTCTATAGACTTCAATTCCTTATTAGATAAGAATTGGATCAAGTCCATAGCCTCAAACCTAATCTAAATCCATTTTGATTTGGGTTTAGCTGGGCACTTATTTGCGGGCCCAAAAAAATTGGATCAAATCAATTAGTTGACAAACAAATCTCCTTATCTTCTCTCTTGATTTTTCTTTAGTGATGAGGATTACTTGGAAAAAAAGAAGAGGTGCATAATTTCCTTTTTGGAAAGACCAAGAGTGCATATTCTTGGAGTGGGCGAATGAAGGAAAGAGGGGCCCATCCCTCTTTTGTTTGGGCATGGAAGGAGAGAGAGAGGGGCCACGTCCCCTCTCTTGTGCACTTAAAAAACCCTAAGGGGGCACAAAATTTACCTGCCTTAAACATCATATGGCGCTTCCTTATCTTGCCTTATAAGATGAGGGTGCCACATCCACTTGACTTTTGAGACAAGGGCCTTTCCAATTGGTTCTGATTTTTTTGAAAAAAAAATTAGATTAAAAGACAAGTGACCTTATGAGATAAGGACTAATATTTTTAGCATGATTGGATAATGATTTTGAATCAAGAAAAGGCCTATTTAAGGAGTAGTCTCCTAAGACTTTAGGCAATTAAATTTTTGTGATTTCAGATCTCTCTCTCCTTCTCCATACCATCTCCCCTTCTTCCTCTCTTTCCAATGTGCAAGTGTTGGGCGTCCCATCTTTTCATATGCCTAAAGGTGAGGGTGATTGCTTCTGCATCAAGAGCGAGGAGAAAGGCTGCTGTTCAAGCGTTGAGTTTGCGGTCGAATATCAAAGGTTGATTAAAGATTCAAAAGGCTGAGATCCTACTTAGAGAAGAAGGATCTACAGTGAGAAGAAAGATTCAAGATTGATTATGGTGGATACCTGTAGAGGTTGGACATGTGTACGGCTCAAGAATCTTCAAATTCAAGATCATCGATTGCGGTATATTTCAACCCACGCAAGATATTAAGATATAATTTTAATTTTAATTTTTAATTTTTAGATTATATACATATCTTAGATCTAGGACTCGAATAGATATAGATTAGATCCATAGCATATGGGGTTAAAGGATTTAACCTAGATCTGTTTCCACTGCTGTTTCAAAATATTTTGAAATCTATGCATGCAACCTTACCAAGTTTCTAACAGTGGTATCATAGCTAGATTCTTTAAAAAATACATAATCTAATTTTTATATTAGATCTAAAAGTTTAGATGATTTAATATTGATCTTGTGCTTGTATAAGATTGTCCTGGTATAGGATTTATTTCCTATATTGAAAAGATTGTCCTAACACAAGATTGATCGATTTTAAAAATTATTTTTGAAATATTTAAATCAATCTTTTAAATCTAAAAATTGATATATATGATATATCTTTATTCATATTAGATCTAAAATTAGAATGATTAAATATTTGCATCAGATTGGTATAAGGTTGTCCTGGTATAGGGTTTACCCCCTATATTGAAAAGATTATCATAGTTTGATGCGAACCAATTTTTGAAAAGTATTTTCAAGATGTTTGGATCAATATTTTAGATTTGGTTATGCATATATGCATATATTTGATATGTATAAATTTTAATTTTAGATTTGAAAATTAATATATATCTAATATATGTTTATAGTTTAGATCTAAAATTTGATATATATGATATATGACATTAGGTTTAGATCTGAAACTATTTTAAGATCATAAGCTACTAATGCATGCAATAAAACTTAATCTAAAAATATTTTTAGAATCTAAAAATTATATTTTTATATGTGGGCATGGGTTGAACAAATTAGATTTAGTGATCAAACTATAATAGGGACCAATTGATTAGATCAGGCTAAAACCCATTGTCGATTTTAAGTAGTTGATTGAACCTAGTCAATTGTTGATTAAGATTAGGTCAAAAGGGCTCAAAGTTGATTTTAGTTATAGTTGATCACATCGATTCATATTTTGATGTGAATTGATTAACTCAGATCTAATTTAGCTCAGTGGTTAAGGCTCGTTTGAATAGGTTAATTTGATCGATTCTAATCGATTAATTTAGTATCTAAGGTAAGTATTTAGATGATAATTATTTAATTAATTTTGTTGTCTAATCTGATCAATTCATTGGTGTCTAAAGAAAGCAATGGAGGGACCCCCACTCATCTTAACTTACCTGATCATTTTGGAAGATTTAGTTTCGTACTAGATTACTTGTTGACTCGAGTTCACCTATGCTGACTAGGATGGTTAGACATATGGATGCGCTGACTTGAACTTGATCAGTCAGATATTATATCTACTAATTTAGAAGAGACCTAAACCTAAATCTACTCTTTAAAATTAAGTCTAGAGATCTTCCATCATTGTAGAGATGCGGGTGCCTTCCTAGCGTTGATCATTTTCGACTGGTTACAGTGGTTCGGTTGCATTGAAAAAATACAATCATTGTATTGATATTTGATGCCCCAGGTTAGAGATGAGTTGGGCCTAATAACTATTAGGTGAGGGTCTCAATGATGGTTTTGCATCCGCTAGTGAATGATAGGTCTGACTTAACTAAAAAATATGCCAATAACCGTTAGTGAGGCTACAGGACTTAGAGACCAAACCCACTGTATCTTGCTTAGTAGAGCATGGACAGGGTGTTGTCTACTCATTGGTCTATACTCACCAATAATGTTAGGTGAGGTGTGTATAGATCAGTGAGACTACAGTATCCACTAGAAATTGATCGTGTATGGATTTTTGTTTCTCCATCCGAGGAGTACGAGAGATTCAAAGAAATAGTGAGAGCTTTGTTTGTTATTTTTAAAAATTTTAGAATAAATATTTAATAAGTATAAATATCTAACTAAAAACTATTCTCTCTGTAGATAATTATGTGAGTTTTAACCCTTTAGCCCGTATTCTTGACACAAATAGATTGACCAGAACGAACTACAAAGATTGGCTCTAAAATTTGAGAATCATTCTAAGTTTTAAGAAACTAACCCATGTTCTAGATTAGGATGCGTCTGTGTTACCAGCTCGTCCATCCCCTGATCAATGAGCTGCACTTGAAAAGTGGATGGATGAGGACAATAAGGTGAAGTGTTATATTCTAGCATCCATGACTAATGATCTTCAGTGATAGCATGATGACATGAGAACTGCCAAGGAGATGTTGACTCATCTGTAAGAGTTGTATGGTGAGCAGAGTCGTATAGCTTATTTTGAGATCTCTCGAAGACTATTCAGAGCAAAAATGTGTGATAGCAGTCCATCAATGATCATTGTTTGACAATGATCAAGGACATCGAAGAGCTTCAGAAGCTAAGATGAACATGGATAAAGAATTACAGGTAAATTTGATCCTCTAGTCTCTTCCTGATTCGTATGGGTAGTTCATTATGAACTACCATATGAATAAAATTGATAGTACTTTGCTCAAATTGTTGAACATATTGGTAACAACTTAGGGCACCTTGAAAGGTTTAAGAGATACGGTTCTGACTGTGGAGCGGGCTTCCTCTAAGAAAAAGTTTTCTTTCAAGAAAAAAAAGAAGTCTGTGAAGAAGCAAAAGAATGAGATCAAGCCAAAGAAGCAAGTTTCGAAGAAGGCTGACAATAAGAGAAAGTATTTTCATTGCAATATCGAAGACCATTGGAGAAGGAACTGTCCAGCATATCTGACGATTATGAAGAACAAAAAAAAGAATGGGCTTTTTGAAGGTATATCTGATTTGTTCGTAATTGAAACTAATCTAACAGTTTCCTCTTCTTCTAGTTGGATTCTAGATTTTGGTTCAAGTGCTCATTTATGCACTTCTATGCAAGATTTTGAAGAAGTTAGAGGGCTAAGGGAAGGTGAAATCACTCTCTAGATCGGCAATGGAGTAAGGATTGCTGCTGTGGCTGTCGGGACCTATCCTCTGCGATTATCATTAGAAATTAGTTTAATTTTGAAAGATTACTATTATGTACTTGTAGTCAGTAGAAATTTAATTTTCATATCTATGCTGGCACTAGATAACTATAATTTTTATTTCAATAAAGATATGTGTGAAATTTATTTTGAAAATAAAATTATTGCATGTACTTTCTTGATTGACAGCCTTTATCATTTGCATATGAATACGAGTATTAACATTAATGAGCAAACTATAAATACCGTATGGTCTAAGAGACTTAGAGATAGGATTAGTCAAAAGTATCTATGGCACCTTAGGCTAGGCCATATAGGAGAGGATAGACTCAACAAATTGGAGAAAGATGATCTTCTTGAGCCATTGACTTTTGAGTCTTATCCAATTTGTGAGTCCTATCTTCAAGAAAAAATAGCTAAGCTACCTTTTATGAGACAAGAAGAAAGAGCCACTGAGATATTAGCCCTGGTACATATTGACATATGCGGTCCATTCAATGTACAAGTCAGGGGTTGTTATGTCTATTTCATAACTTTTACTGATGATTATTCATGTTATGATTTTGTGTATTTAATGTATCATAAGTCTGAAGCCTTTGAAAGATTCATAGAGTTCAGACATGAAGTAGAAAAATAGACTAAAAAATCTATAAAGATTCTTCGATCAAATCGAGAAAGAAAATATCTTAGTGGAGAATTTTGGACCTATCTCAAAGATAATGGCATAGTCTCATAGTGGACTCCTCCAGAGACACCTCGACTCAATGGGATATCCAAAAAGAAGAATCGAACCTTATTAGATATGATCCGACCACGATGAGCTTCATAGATCTTTCTATCTTTCTCTGAAGATATGCATTACTTTCTGTAATTCATCTTTTCAATCAGATTCTCTCTGAATCTGTTCCTACCACACCATACGAGTTATGACATGTTAAGAAGCCGACTCTTAGATACCTCAAGATTTGGGAATGTCCGACCCATGTCAAGCAATAGTAGGTGGATAAGTTAGAGGCTAGATCATTTAGGGCTCACTTTATAAGGTATTCTAAGAAAATTATGGGATACTACTTCTATCTTTCTGAGGATCACAATGTGATTGTGAGCCATCATGCTGTCTTTTTGAAAAAAAAATTTATCCAAGATGGAGATAGTGGGAGGAGGATTGAGCTCGAAAAGGTCTTTAAAGAGCATCGAGTCTAAGAATCTGAACCCAGTAGTGAGCCAGTAGATGTGGTACCTCCTCCACCTCATAAATCAAATAGGATCTCCCATCCTCCTGAAATGTACTTAGGTATTCTTATAGAGGATTTAGAGAAAACATTCCTTATGGGAGATAGGGACATTAGAAATGATCCCAAGATCTATGATGAGGCAATATTAGATATTGATTCTGAGAAATGGATGGAAGCGATGAAGTCAGAAATTGACTCCATGCATTCCAATCAGATTTGATCCTTAGTAGATCTACCTGAAGATATTATATCTATTGGGTGTAAATAAATTTATAAAAGAAAAATTGGATTAGATGGTAAGATAGAGATCTATAAGGCAAGATTGGTTGCGAAAGTTATAGTTAATACAAAGGCATTGATTATCATGAAATCTTTTCATCCGTGGCCATGCTGAAATCCATCCACACTCTGCTTGTGATTGTAGCTTTTCATGAGTATAAAATTTGATAAATGGATGTAAAAATTGCCTTTCTAAATGAATATCTTAAGGAAGATATTTATATAGAATAGCTTTTGGGTTTCACATCCAGTGATAGTAATCACATGGTCTACAAGCTGCAAGGATCCATATATAGATTCAAGCAAGCATCTCAGAGTGGAAACACTCACTTTAATGATGTGATCAAAATATTTAATTTTATAAAAAATAAAAAACTGTGTGTATATAAAAATATTAGTAGGAGCACTGTCACATTCTTCGCATTGTACATGGATGACATCCTCCTGATTGAAAATGATATTTTCGTACTGACATCGGTCAAAGTATGGTTGTCAAAAGAATTCACCATGAAAGACCTAGGAGAAGCTTCTTATATCTTTGGTATAAAGGTCTATAAGAATAGATCTAAGAGATTGATAAGACTCACAACAAATGTACATAAAGGAGGTACTGAAAAGGTTCAGCATGAAAAATTCCAACAGGGATCTCTTGCCCCTTAGGCATGGTATTCATCCCTCCAAGAAGATGTATCCTGACACACTTGAGGAGATCCAGTGCATGAGCAAGATTTCTTATGCTTCGGCAAAAGGAAGCCTCATGTATGTCATGTTATGTACACAATCTGATATAGCCCTTGTTGTGAGTGTCACGAGCAGATTATTGATGAACACAGGAGATTTCATGCATGTATTTTGAATTTTTTTTGAATAAATTAGAATGAAGATAATTAGATTAATCAAATTAATCTAACATGCATATGATCTAATCATCAAATCAACCTACTCTAAACTTTATGATATGATATGTTGCATATAAAATCTAAAAATTTTAGAAGATAAAATCTGCATGTATGTATGTAAGCAGTAAATTAGATCTACACCTATTTGAGTTCAGGACTCGATACCTGAGCATGGGTCGATGATCACCACTACTGAGAGATATGGTAAGAATGATCCTTGCTAGTTGCTCACAGCTGCACATGCATCTGGACTCTACAAAAAATTCACTCAAAGCTTCGATCTAATCAGTCTTTTGGGAGTGCTAGCTCACGTGAAGACCTTCTTAGCTGATCTGGATCCCTTCTTCAAATCTTTAGAACTTTTTAGAGGTTGAAGATAAACTTCTAGAGAAAAAGAAGAGATGAAAGAAAGATGGAGAAGAAACTATTTTCATCTTTTCTTTTTCTCTCTTTCCAAATCCTAAGGAAGAAACCCTAGAATTTAGCTTTTGCGCAAATCCAAAAGAGAGGACTCTTCTCTTTTTTATGCCATGAACTCATGCCCAAGGCTCCTCACTGTGAAAGCTCTCTTCTATCTCTTACACAAACATAACAAAAATTACATCCTTTTTTATTAGGTGTGTAATAAGTTGGGTGAAGAGTTCAAGAGATCTTGGACTCTTCCAAGAGATGTCGCACCCTCTCCCAATTCCAAGCCAAAACACATTCAAAAAATATGGTATGCCCCTTCCCATATTTTTCTACAGTAAATCAATTCTCTAACTAATTTTTTGTGAAAAATCTCCTCAAAATGTCACACATATAAGGAGAAAAAAATAAGTTGGCATGGAGAGGTTGTAGATAATGTCAAACATTATTTTTAAGGTATCCAATTTCAAATTAGATTTGAACATACCATTTAAAACTAGATCCTACCTAAATTTAGATGTAAGATAGAAAAGAGAAAGGACTCTTTAGTGTGAAGAAATCTCATGTAAAAACTATTTCAGCATGGAGAAAGATGGCATGCAAAGTTTAGTGCGCAAGGGAGGAAGAGTCCAACCCTATATGGACTTTAGGTTTCCTTATTTGAATCGAAATCAAATCACATCTAATTTAGTCTAAAGAAAATAGATAAAATATAATCTAATTAGATTCATAAATTTTTAATTAAATTTTAATCAAATTAAAAATTGATTGAACCAAAATCCTGATCAAATCAAGATAATTCTCCCTTAGCGATTAGATCATCTTATAACCTAATCAGATCAAACCTAATTGAATCTAATTCAATTAGATTTTATTTAGTTCTCTTTGCTCAATAAAATTGAGCTAATCAGTAATCTAATTGTAATTAATCTTTCATTAATTCATTAATACTTGGTGAATAAATTTATTATAATTTTTGCATAAGGTTAATCATCAATCGAATTGACGATTAAGCCCTTGAATGATTCTAAATCATTGATCAGCCACATGATCAGTCAGAAACTTTTTTTGAGTGTGACTCCATAGGTTGAACGTAAGTCGGTAGTATAGAAATAAATTTCTGAATCAATCGCTGTAACCATCTAGCAATGGTGACCCGACATCCGGATATGTCGAATGAAGGTGAAGCAACATTTAAGAACCTATTGACGTCTGGTTACCGTATAATTCATCCCTTTGACCTTAATGCTCAAGGATGATCTAGTACTTAATTGTTAATCCTAGATAAGTCATCCACATTATATTTTAATCTTTCAAATCCATTACATGGGTTATCCGGGCTCAGGTTTTGCTAAATTGAAATACATTGATACATTAACTCCTACTAATTTGGAAGGGTTAATTCCATTTTGACTTACGCTCCGACTTGACAAGTATTTGACTGCATCTAAAAATCTTCTATCACTGAATTAGAAACTCAGTTAGTCCAATATCAAAGTACAGTGAGTTGCTTGCAAGTCACCGTGGTGATCTCAGGTCAGAGGGACACTTATATCTATACCCTTTGTGAGCTACTCTTGGCAGCAAAGTACTCCACAGTTGGTCATGTTCAGTGATGATGTCCTCCTACATCTCTCTATATGCC
>NC_025995.2:71965822-71984986 GCF_000442705.2 Elaeis guineensis | reverse complement strand
GAGAGGTATGGTTGGCGGCACAAAGGGGGAAGGGGCTAGCGCCTCCTTGCTTTTCTTTCCTTTTATGGACTGGCGGCAAGAAACTCTAGGGTTTCTTGCTCCTGAGGCATGGAGAATTGCTGGAGAGAGAGGGAGAAGAGAGAGAGAGAGACTTGGGAGAAAGAGTCTTGTATTTTTTGGCTTAATCAACCTATACAAGTACATGTATATATAAACACAGGGTCAAGTGACCCAAACCCAAAACTCCCTTGACCAACTCTATGGGAGATTAGGTTAACCCAAGCCCATGTACACCCATGACTCGACCTAATCTCACCTATCCTGGGTTCGACCTGGCCCATAAAGAGTTGATCCCTTGAGGCCCACATAACCTAGACCTCAAGAACCCGAAAGGCCCACAGCCTTTCAACCTAGTGCCCAACTAGCCCTAGAGCCTCCATGAAGCCCTCATGAATGATGGACCTTGGCCTTAGCCTTGGTCCCCTGGGCCTTGGGCACACCACCTGGATCACAACAATCTCCACCTTGGTGTCCCAAGGCCTCAACCAGCTCCACTCTGTCCATCAGCCGAATCAGCTCAACACATCTCTGAAAGTTGTCCCGTGGAAGTACCTTCATAAGTGCATCAGCTGGGTTCTCCTTGGTGTGTACCTTTACTAGCTCCACCTCGCCATCCTCCACAAGCTCCCTGATTCGATGATACTGAATGTCGATGTGCTTTGTCCTTGCATGATAGACTGAGTTTTGTGCTAATAGAAGTGCACTCTGGCTGTCACAGTGCACTCTAATGGCCTCCTGAGTAAGGCCCATCTCCGTCAACAAACTCTTCAGCCAAATTGCCTCCTTAGCTGCTTTTGTCAGCCCGATGTACTCCACCTCTATAGTGGATAGGGCGTGATAGGTTGCAGACTCGATCTCCAAGAAATAGGACCTCCATACAGGCTAAAGATGAAGCATGTCGTAGACCTCCGGGTATCCACATCTTCACCGAAGTCTGCATCTACATAACCGCCAATCAGCCCCTGAGCCTCTTTGGATATGTCAGAGTATCCCACTGCACCTCCTCGCTGTCCGTAGCAGATGCCAACTCCAACTGATCCCGCCAGGTATCTGAATATCCACTTCAGAGCTCTCTAGTGCTCCCTGCCAGGCTGCGCCATGAACCTGCTAACTTGACTCACTGCATGAGCGATGTCTGGCCTACAACAGACCATCACATACATCAAGCTCCCAACTCCTGAAGCATAAGGAACCATCTCCATCTTCTGAGCCTCCACCTTAGTCTGTGGCGCCATGGTCTTCGAGAGTCTGAAGTGACCGGCAAGTGGCAGCTCCACCGGCTTTGCTCCCTTCATCCCGAACCTCTCTAAGACCTTCTGTATGTAGCCCCCCTGAGATAGATGCAGCACCCTCCGGCTCGATCTCTGAAAATCTCCATGCCTAGGATCTTCCTTGCAGGTCCCAAATCCTTCATTCAAACTCCCAAGATAAGGTTGCCTTCAGATCCTGCACAACCTTCCTACTCTTGTATGCTATAAGCATTTATCCACATACAAGAGTAGGAACAGCCTAGAACCATCCTCAAGAGACTGAACATAAACACAGGGATCAAACTCGCACCTGGAAATCCAATGCTGTGTACATAGGAGTCGAACCGCTTATACCATTGCTCGATGACTGCTTCAGCCCGTACAGCGACTTCTGCAACAAACAAACCTTTCCCTCTGATCCTGGATCCCTGAAATTGGGTGGCTGCTCCATGTAAATCTTCTCCTCCAAATGCCCATGGAGGAACACCGTCTTGACATCCATCTACTCCAGCTCTAAATTCTGAGCTGCTACAATGCTCAGCAATACTCTGATGGAAGTATGTCTGACGACGGGAGAGAAAACTCACTGAAGTCGATGCCTTCCTTCTAGGAGTATCCTTGGCCACTAACCTCGCCTTGAATCTGATACCTCCCTGCTCTGAAGGCCCTTCCTTACGACTGTAGACCCATTTGCAGCCAATGGGCCTCTTCCCTTATGGCAACTGCACCAATCGCCATGTCTGGTTTTGGTGGAGAGACTGCATCTCCTCGGACATCGCCTGGAGCCACCGCTCTCTATCCTAGCTCTCAATAGCCTCCTGATATATATATGAGTCTCCATTCGCTGTCACCAGGGCATATGATAGCATCTCCTCGAAGCCATATCGGTCCGGTTGCCTGATGGTCCTCTTGGGCTTGTGTAGGGCAACACCGATACCAGTCCTCGATCCAGCTCACTCCTGTTGGACCTCTCTACCTCGATCATCCTTCGAGTCCTCTCCACCTGTGGAGACACCTTAGGTAGATGCTCCACCTGAATGTCATGTCCTCCAGTAGTACCTGCAAGAGGCAAAATCAAAGAGGTTAGCTGTCCAGCAGCGCCCTGCTGGACCTCCTCCTGCTCCTGCTACTCTTCCATGCCTGCTCACCTCTGTAGGACTGACTCCTCATCAAAAGTCACATCCCGACTAATGATGATCTTCTTTTCAAGGGATCCCATAGCCTGTATCCCTTGGCTCCTCGCGGATAGCCTAGAAACACCACCTTGCATGATCTGGCATCTAGCTTGCTCCGCTCACCAGCTCCAATGTGCACATAGGCCGTGCACCCAAATACCTATAGATGGCCCAGCCCAACTGTCCTCCCAGACCATACCTCCTCTGAAAGCCTGCCATCCAACCTGGTGTGAGGTGACAGATTGACCAAGTAACCCGCTGCGTCAATTGTGTCAACTCAGAACTCCTTTGGAAGCCCTACTTGCAGCCTCATGCATCGTGCCTTTTCCAGAAGTGTTCTGTTCATCCTCTCAGCCACCCATTCTATTGTGGAGTCCCTTAACTGAGAAGTATCTCCTGATCCCACACTCCTTACAGTAGTCCTGAACTCTCTGCTGGTGTACTCCCTGCCATTGTCTAACTTCAGACACTTCACGCTCCTCCCCTGCTCCTTCTCCACCTCAGCTCTCCAGATCTTGAACTTGGTGAAGACCTCTGACTTCTCTCTTATGAAGTAAATCCAGAGTTTCCTTGAAAATCATAATCAGGGTCATGAAGTATCTGGCCCCATTCCTAGCTAAAACTGAGGTGGTCCCACACATCCGTGTGTACTAACTCCAGAGGGGCTGCACTGCAGGCTGTACTGATGTTGAACTGAACCCTCCTCTATTTTCCATCTGGCAAGGCTCACAGATCTCCCCTGTAGCACCATCCTCTAGATCAAGATGAGTCCTCTCCTGCTCAACTCCCTCATCCCCTTGTCACCCATGTGGCCTAGGCGGTAGTGCCACATCCTGTAAGTCCCCTGCTGGTCCTGTGCTACAGCTGCTACATCAGACTCTCCGGTCACCACAGATCCCTCCATGCGATAGAGGTTATTGTCCAACCTCCTGCCTCTCATCACTACCATAGCTCCATTGGAGATGTTCAGTACTCCGCTTCTAGCCCTACTGCTGAAGCTGTATCCATTGCGCTCCAAGTAGCCTAGTGACACCAGATTCTTTTCCAGCTCCAGGATGTGCTTTACATTTGTCAATGTCCTCACAATCTCATCAAATATCCTCACCCTGACTGTCCCTATCCCAGCCACCTTGCAAGGATGATTGTCGCTAGAGTCACTGATCCCTCATCTGTCTTGGTGTATGTCGCAAACCAAGACCTGTGTGGTGTGTAGTGATGTGAGCATGCAGAGTCTAGTGTCCACTCCTCTGTGTAATGCCTGTGACCATCTGATACCACAAGTAGATATCCTCCACCTGCTGCCCAGCAACTGCACTCACTGATTCTGAGCCACTTCTTTCTCCCTTCTTGCTCTTCCATAGTGGACATTCTCGCTTGAAGTATCCAAACTCATTGTACTTGAAGCATTTCACCTCTTTCTTTCCCTTCCTGAACTTGGACCACCCCCTGGACTTGCTTCTGCCTCTGCCTCTACCTATCCTCTACCCTACTGTCAAACCCTCCTGGGGAGCCGATCTCTGGTCAACTTTTCTTTTTGCTCATTAGATCTCAGCACCGAGACCATATCCTCATATTCCAGAGTCTCCTTGCCGTAGAGCAGTGTAGTCACCAAAGAATCATATGATCCCGACAGCGAACACAACAACAATAGGGACTTATCCTCCTCATCTAGCTTCACCTCGATATTCATCAACTCCATGCACAACTGGTCGAACCTCTGAATGTGGCCAATCACATCAGATCCCTCCTGCATCCGAAGACTGTACAATCTCTTCTTCAGCATCAGCTTGTTGCACATATTCTTCCCCATATACATGGTGTGTAACTTCGACCAAAGGCCCTTCGGGGTCTTTTCTTCTAGCACCGAATACAATGCCGCATCTGCCAAATATCCACTGATCACCGAACATGCTTTCTTCTCCAACGATGCCCACTGTCTATCTGTCATTCCCTCAGGCTTCTCATCCAAAGCCAGATCCAGATCTGCTTGCACCAGAAGATCCTCCATCCGGATTTTCCACATGGAAAATTTTTCTTGCCATCAAACTTCTCAACATCGACCTTCATATTGATGCCCATGACTGGATCCAAGCCAAACAAGTAATATAAAATCAATAAGTGTAGAATATACCTTGATGGTACCTTGCTGAAAATTTTCAGCACTTGGGATCTTCAACTTCTTGCACTTGGAACTACTTCCTCACCACTGTAGCTCTGATACCAACTATTGGAGCATGATTCCAGCTCCTCCCACGGACCTTGGTGTAGCAGAACCAGCAACGAACAAATCTGGAGACTTCTGGACTCGATCAAAGGCCCTTCATGAAATCAGCCTGGTTGCTGTCTTCTTCGTCAGCCTTTTATTCCAGATGAAGAACGCCTCTGAAAATACCTCTAAAAAATCCAAGATCTGGTACCCAACTAGATCAGGCCTGAACCAAGGTCTCCAATTTGTATATCTCAAATTGGGATATTCTAGATAGGGAAGAAGATAGATGGAGACAGACCTCATAGATCTGTCCTGCTGCAGCCTTTCCTGTAGATCTGTTGATGGAGATCTCATCCGCACCTCAAACGACCTCAGATCAACTCCAGATCTGAGAGGACTTGTATCAACCTCTTTGCAAGAGATTTCAGATCCTGGACCTGGTGCTTGGGTGGCTGTAAGAGAGGGAGAGAGGGATCTGGTTGGCGGCTGCAAGGGGGAAGGGGCTAGCGCCTCCTTGCTTTTCTTTCCTTTTATGGACTGGCGGCAATAAACCCTAGGGTTTCTTGCTCCTGAGGCATGGAGAATTACTGGAGAGAGAGAGGAGAAGAGAGAGAGAGACTTGGGAGAAAGAGTCTTATATTTCTTGGCTTAATCAACCTATACAAGTACATGTATATATAAACACAGGGTCAAGTGACCCAAACCCAAAACTCCCTTGACCAACTCTATGGGAGATTAGGTTAACTCAAGCCCATATATACCCATGACTCGACCTAATCTCACCTATCCTGGGCCCAGACCTGGCCCATAAAGAGTTGGTCCCTTGAGGCCCACATAACCTAGACCTCAAGAACCCGAAAGGCCCACAGCCTTTCAACCTAGGGCCCAACTAGCCCTAGAGCCTCCATGAAGCCCTCATGAATGATGGACCTTGGCCTTAGCCTTGGTCCCTTGGGCCTTGGGCACACCACCTAGATCACAACAGTAATTTGGTCCATCCAATGGCCAAAAATCAAGGCGCTAACATGAGAATGTCATGGAAAAAACTTCAGATTAAGAAGTGGCATGACAAATGGGTTAGAGTCCTTTACAAGTTGGACTCTTGGTCAGGCGCATGGATCAGGCTGACAGGATTTTCAACTTCAACAAATTTCCATGATTAAATCAGAAGGAATTTTAACTTCAAAAAAATTCCTCAAGCTCAAAATAAAATTAGAAATCATTCAAAAATTTATTTCATCATGGAATATAGAATAAGCCTGAGGATGAGGCATCCCATCTCATGGGATGTGAAAACTATTTCTGCACACAAAAACTACACCCACGCACAAGAAAAATTCTTGACTCATGGAAACTTGGTTTCTTGAGTCCAAATTTTTGGTACGTGTAGCCAAGGGCTGAACCAACTCAAATTCAAAATTGATTTGAATTAATTTGGCTTTAATTAGCCCAATCTAGAATCAATTTTAAACCCGATTTGAAACAAGGAGCTAGTTTTTTGCAACATGTGCTAGCATGTCAATTTTGCAAACATGATCTAATCTAATTAGACCCCTGATCAATACCCTTTGTGTGTGACCCATTCGGTTCTATATCTAACCAACAATAGGTCTGAGTTCAAGTCGATTTGATTTGATTAGAATTTAATCTAACCAATCTAGATCCAATCGAGCTAACCCGATTTCAGCAATTAGAACTCTTTCTAATTGATGATTGAATTAAACTCTTTAATTCGATCAAACATATAAGATAAGATTGATGTCTAGCAATGTATCATATCTACCTGAAAGATATAAAATTTTTGATAGAAATATCAAAAATATCCTTCAGTGGAAAGTTACCATGCAATTTGATCCTGCGATCTTCCTGCACCTCAAATATGACTCTGGATATGGAATGATGTCAAATCCAATATCATACTCATATTTCTCTCAATCTTATATGATGATTTAATTAATAAAATATTAAAACTCTTTCTAATTTTTGTTCTGCTTTGATCAAAGATTTCCTGAATCATCAATCGATCAGAACAAGTAGGATGCAATTTCCTCTTACCAGGAGTGATCGATTCCATGTTGACCTACTCACAACCTCCATACACATTCTACCATGTCTAGAACACCCCGTGCATGACTAAGTTATGAATGAGTATGAACCAAAAAATATGGATTCATATATACAAGGTTCTATGGTAGTCTCAGGTCAAAGGATTACATGCACAACTCCTACTATAAGAAAACATCTCTTGATAGATAAGTAAATTCCATAAGATGTTTGTTAAGTCAGATCAATTCAGTGAACTCATTCTCTAATGAGCATCCACTTTCTTGTATTAGTGTCTCACACAAGTGGCATATGAGATCTGCCACCCTCTCCATCGAGCATACATAGAAGTGCTAATGTATCCGGAACATTGATCCCCTACTCAATGCTCCTATGACTAGGAATATTCTAAATCAAAATTTTTAAGATTTTATATCTCATAGGTATGATCTCATCATAACCCTAAATCTATTTTCCTAATTTATGGAGTTCATCATAATCATTACTAAAGTAAGATGCAGCATATGGTGAAAAATACCTTTTATTATTGAAAGAGTCAATACATAAGTTTGGAAGATTACAAGGAAAATCCATCAAAAAATATAAATTTTGATTAGCTTGTAGGGCATATTCCTTTCACACCTCACAATACTTGTAGATGAATCAATATGTCATTGACAGTGTACATGTGCTTATGCATAGCACCTATCTTTGTTGTCATTGTCCATCTACTCATCAAGTATAGCTCATTGACTATAGGTTGGATAGGTTGTTAATATTAGAATAACCTAGTCGAGAACATAGCTTAATTTTCTAAAATTAAGAACAATTCTTGAGTTTGTGAACCAGTTTATGTAATCGATTTCGGTTAATTGATTGATATCTTGGAATCAAGCTAGAGAGTTGGAAGCTGACATAATGAACAATAGAGAGCAAAGATTCTAATTGAATATTTGTACTATTTTAATAATTTATTTTAAAAATTTTTAGATGTAAAAAATGACTCCCACTATTTTATCAGATCTCCCACACTCTTTGGGTAGAGAAACAAAAATTTGATGCGATAATTGGATTTCTAGTGGGTGCTGCGATCCCATCGATGCTGTGCACCTCACCTAACAATTATTGATAATACGAATGAACACTTATGCGTGGACTACTCTTTATCCAAATACTTCTCTAAGCATGTTGCAGCCACTTGATCTCTAAGTCATGTGAGCTCACCTAACAATTATTGCCCACACTCCTTAGTTAAGCCAGACCCACTATTCACAAGCATGTGCAAAGCTATCATTGGGTCCCTCACCTAACAGTTATTGGGTCTAACCCCATCTTTACTCTGGAGTAACTCTTTGCTAATAGAGTGGTTGCATATTTTCGATGCAACTGAACTACTATAACCAGTCGAGAATAATCAATGCCGGTAGCATGCCCGTACATCTACAATGGTGGAAAATCTTGGACTTAATATTTTGTGGAGAGATTTGAGTTTAGGTCTCAACTAATTAGTCATCACATGACTGATGTAATTGACATGGACTAAATCAAACCATCAAGCAACCATATTTGAGACTCAATCTACCAAATTGATCAGGTAAGTGGAGATTGATGGGGGTCCCCCGTTGCTTTTCTTAGACATCAATAAATTGATCAGATAGGCGAACAAAATTAATTAAATAACTATCTTTCAATTACTTACCTTAGACACTAATTGGATAATTGATCCGAATAGATTTGCTTAGGTGAATCAGACTCGAGCCATAGAGCCAAATTAGGTCCTTAGGTTTAATTAATTCTACATATAGGTGTCAATCGATTCGATCAATAATAATTATATAATCTTAAGCTCTATTGACCTCACCTTAATCAATACTTGACTCGATTTAATCAACTGCTAAATCAATTTAGATCCAACATGATCAAATCAAAAATTCTTTAATGTAATCAAATTACAAGACCTAACTTGATCTACCCATGACCAATTCGTCATGCACAAACACTAATTTTAGATCTTAAATCAAAATTTTTAGATCTAAATTTTGTGCATGAAAAGTAAATTTTGATCTCAAAATAATTTCAGATCATGCATACAAATATATATTATAAACATAAATAGGTTCAGATCATAGAAACAAATTTTAGCCCTAAACATACTTTCATATATCATATATATGAATCATAATAGATCTCAAAACTCTTTTCAGATCTAAATAACAAAATATATATCACATATATACCGTAAAAATTGGATCTAAAAATTTAATCTAATTAAAAATTTTAATATTATTCTAGGATAATCATATAGCATAACAAATTATGTCAGGGCAACTTTATGTCAGAACGATATCAAAATCTTTCAGATCTGAAATTTTTCTCTATAAATTTTAAATCTAAATCCTAATCTCATGCATATGATGTGGCTCTGATATCACTGTTGAAGTTTTATGATTTCATGCACGCATGTACTATAAAATAAGTATGCAGCAAAATTTTAAAATTTTTCATGTTAAATCTATTTTAATCTAAGCATGCATAAGATCAAATCTTCAAACTATAAATAGAATCATCATATGCGAGATAAAATTTAGATATAGAAATTAAATAAAAAAATAAATATAAAATATACCTGGACATGGATCAATCTTCAACACGAACAGATGATCATGGATATCTTTTGAAGATCTTTTGTAACCACACAAGCATCTGACCTTTACAGATATCCACCCAAGACTCTGACCTAATCAGAAGCCTTTTGATCTAACCAGAGTGCTAGCTCCCTTACAGAGATCGCATCTTTATGGTTGAAAAATTTTTTTCTCTCAAGACACTCCTAGAGAACAAAAAGATGTAGGAGGATCTTGATCTCTATGCTAGAGATCATGAGAAGAACCCTTTCTTCTCTTTTCTTCCTAAAATCCATGCACCAAATCTCTATAATAGAGATGTAAGATTTTTGTCTAACTTTTAGACAAAGGGAAGAGGAGACATCCATGTCTAAACATGGATAAGAGGAAGAGAAGAAGATGTTCAAAATAACCAACCTCTGGTTGTGTAAGAAAGAAGGGATCAAATCTATCTCACCTAGTGCCACACCCATGCACGCCGTCCCACCTTTTTCTCCTATATTTTCCACACACAAAAGGCTCCTATTTTGGGTGTCATAACCTGATGGATATCTCTTAGTAACCGTCCCATATGCTGCCCTTTAAATAGATGTAAAGGGAGTTAGAAATAGATTAGGAGATAGGAGTCCAAAAAGCCTTGGACTCTATCCCTTTTGTGCCACCCACTATCTATCCATGTGCACCCATATTCTTCACAAGAGAAAGGGGGTATCTTAACTTTCTTACATGCTAATAAGGAAGGGGAGAGGTGGCGTCAATCTGGTTTGGGCGTGGGTTTAATGTGGCGCACAAATACAAGGTCAATGTGGAGTCCTTTTGGTGCAAGGAAGGGAAGAGTTTCAAGAACATAGGACTCTTGTTTTAGTTGGTTGTTTTAAATCAAATAAAATATCAATTAATTCTAATCATATTAGGACTAGATTGGATCTAATTAGATGAGAAACTTAATCTGATTTGAAGCCCAATCTATTTAGATTAGATGTCTTCTAATTAGAGGAGGAGTCTTAGTCCAATTGGACTCTTTCTTGGTGCTTGAGTCAAACTCAATTTTTAATTCTAATCCTATTAGAATTTGATGCATCCATGAAAATAAAGATTTGTAGTCTAATTAAGAATTCATATATCCTAGTCTAATTAGAAATTGAGTTAAACTCAAATTCTAATTCAATTGGGACTAATCATCCGATCCTTTTGGGGTTATCCTATGATCCAATTGGGATTGATCAAATCAAACCTATAATGAGTCAAATAAAATTCAATCAAATTAAACTTGATGCAAGCCCCATTGCTCAATCAAATTGAGCTAATTAGCAATCCTATTACTAATTAATCCTCCTATAACTCACTAACTCTTTAGCAAGTAACATAATGCAATATTTGCATTGGATCAATTATCAATCAAATTGATAATCAAATCCTATTATGATTCATAATCGTAATTCAACCATCTGATCAATCGAAAGCCCCTTTTGTGTGTGACCTCATAGGTTCTATTTTATCTAATAGTAAAATATATTATGATCTCTATCACAATATTATTGAAACACTTTACAATGGGTTGAAATAATTCCAACGCAATCACTAAAGATCGTTGATCATCAAGATAATTCTCATGAGTCTTACAATCTACCAGTGACATCTAGCAGTATGTAGTGGCAACCCAGCAGAATAAAAGATAAACCTCTAGGTACAGTTAACGTATGATACAATCCTTCTATCGTGAGTTTCGACTAGATGGCGAGTCATGGATGAATCGTCAAACCTCAATATCGATCATATGATAGATTCAATCAGCTTGAGTTCATATGTGACTCTATTAAAATTCTTTTCCATCAATTGCACCGCTATGGTCATAGACTTAAGGACTCAGCCTCTTAAATCTATAGGACTACTCCCTTTTGCTAGGGTCATAGATCTCATCTTGATGCACACCCTACTCCTATAGTAGACCAACTATCGCCAGCATCCACTGCAAGGGCTCATTGAGACCCATGTTAATGTGTCAGTCAAACTGTAGTAGCCTCACTGCGAGCAGTAGTGTCATCTCAGATCAAAAGATCAGTCATATAACTGCAGCATCGAGAAAGTCACTAACGAGTGAGCAGACATCCATGTGACTTCTCGTGTTGGTCATGCTCAGTGCTAGTTGTTCTCTAACAACCACCTGCACTCTTGCTCTAGTGTCTCTATATTGTAGACTCGAAACCCATCTGTCCGAAGAAAATGATCCGTGCATTGGTCTATCTAGATCAATCATCATCCCCATGATGATCCTTTGATCAGGAGCAATTTAAAAATCAATTATTAATGACACATATCTCAAATTCTCAACTCTTTGAGAATATATGTCATTATCTTGTTAATCTCTTGAATAATTCATGGATACATAAACATGAATGGTAATATAACTGTCCAATAAGTATAAAATTTTATCCTAGAGATATGAAATGTGTCAGTCAAGATTGGCTTCTACGGCATACATCCAAGAGAGAGTATGGATGGTTGTTAAAGAATAACCTGTACTGAGCATGACCAACATGAGAAATTACTTGGATGTCTACTCACTCGTCAGTGGTTATCTTAATATTGCAGTGGTGTGAGTGATCCTTTGAACTGCAGTGTCATTGGCTATTCGCAGTAAGACTACTGAGTTTGACTGCATGTTCCCTTGATCCCTAGTCATTCGAATCCTTGCTGTGTATGTTGGCTACAGTAGGTTCAGATTCGCTGTTAGAAGTAGGATGTACCTAGAAAAAATCTATCGATCTTGGTAGAAAAGGAGAAGTCCCATGCGATTTACAAGACTAAGTTCAAAAAGTCTTTGACCAAAGCTTGTGTGAATATTGGAAAAAATTTTTTACAGAATTTACAAGTAAACTCGAATTGAACCAATCTAGCATATGACTGACGATGGGGTCTAACGAGTTTTCTATGACCTCCATCAAGTCAGGACTAATGATAGAAGAACTGAATCATAAGATAACTGCACCTTAGGGTTCATACTTTCATTCTACTGGGTTGTCACTGTATACTGCTAGGTGTCACTGGTGGATTATGGGACTCATTGAACATCATTTTGATGATCGATGACCCTCAAAGGTAGAGTTGAAATTGTTCCAACCTATCAAAAGGAGTCGCGATGATATTGTGATGGGGATCACAATATATCTCACTACCAGATAGAATGGAACCTATGGGGTCATACATTAAGGGATTTAATCTTGAATTAATCAATTGGACTTGTGAAGTTCTAATTGAGTTTGGATTTAGTGAAATCCTATTGGGTTTAAGAGAACCATACTAGCACATGGTTAAATCCAATTCTTCTCTGAACTTCGATTCCTTATTAGATAAGGATTGGATCAAGTCCATAGCCTTGAACCTAATCTAAATCTATTTTTATTTAGGTTTAGCTAGGCACCTATTTGTGGGTCCAAAAGGATTGGATCAAGCCAATTAGTTGGCAAACAAATCTTTTTATCTTATTCCTTGAATTTTTTTATGGGGAGGATTAATTGGAAAGAAAGAGGAGGTGCGTGCCTCTCTTTTTGGAAAGACCAAGGATGCATATTCTTGGTGTGGGCAAATGAAGGAAAGAGGGGCCCATCCCTCTTTTGTTTGGGCATGGAAGGAGAGAGAGGGGGGCCACGTCTTCTCTCTTGTGCACTTAATGTTGCTCCTAGATTGATTTTGATGATTACAAAGCAGATTGAAGGGATACAAATAATTTTAAAATAAAAAAGTCCTTATGCTCTTCAAGGGCAAAATCATAATTTCACTAAAATTCTGATTTGATAGTATCATTTGATAGAACAAATGATTTGTAAACTATTGATGAAAATTTTATTATATTTGGACTTATATTTTTAAAGTTATGAAGGTTTGAAGTGCATGAGTCGACTCATGAGTCAACTCATGGCACTGTGAGCTGATTGGCACGCAAAAAGTTTCCATGGCACGCTGGATTTTTGACTTGGCACGACCTGTGAGTCGACTCATGAGTCGACCCACAAGGCATGAGTCGACTCATGAGTCGACCCCTGCGACGGGAAATATCAGCAACGGCTATTTTTTTTGCCCATTTTAATTGCCATTTATGCTTCCTAAAATTGCTCTAACGGCTCTTTATCTACCTAAATTATTTTCTCTTGCTTCTAATACTACAAAATGCTTGAAATGGTGAAAGAAATTACAGTTTAAATAGCAGATCAAATTGGAGAGAAACAGAAGTGAAGAAGAAGATCAATCGGCAGATCAAAGAGAGAAGAACAGAAGAGAGGATCCGAAATTTGCAAGAAAAAGCCTGAGATCAACGAAAAATCCAAAAAGAAAAAGAGAGAGGATCCACAATATACCAGAGAGAGTGTGAAAGAAAAAAAAAAACAAGAGCTTTCAAGGAGAGAATCCTTCACGCCTATTGTTTCAACCTTGATCTAGAGATCGTTCAAAGCTTTCAAGAGATCTTCAATCAACAATCAACCTCTTCTCAAGCATTCAAGCGTTCATCCACTTTGAGAAAATCCGAAAAAGGGGTTCTTCATTTGAGTAAAGCTTTTATTATTATATTCGCTCATTTAAAGGAGCTGTTATTGTATTAATCTGTGCTCAGAATTTTCTAACTCTTTGTGAGTTTTTGTTCTTGTTTTTGGAGGATTTCCAAAACAAGGAAAGGTTGATCCGAACCTGAAATTAGAGTGTTTTGGGTTTATTTGTACCCGAGAAACAAGTGATCTAGCTTGGGATAGCTAGTGTCAGAGTTTCCGACGTTTTGTATTCGGGTTGAATACAAAGGATAGTGGATTGAAATTCCCAAGTAGGATCTTGGGGAGTGGATGTAGGTGCAAGGTTAGCACCGAACCACTATAAATCCTTGTGTTTGTGGTGTGCTTTATCGCTTTATCTTATTTCTTTATTATATCCACTTTAGGTAATTAATATTGATTTAAAGTCTTTGTTTGTTCTTCATAAGTAATCTGTTGGGCTTAAAATTTTTAGAAACTCAATTCACCCCCCCCTCTTGGGTTGCATAGCTGGGCAACAAGTGGTATCAGAGCTGGTGCTCTAGCCCTTCTTTGATCTAACAATCAAAGAGCCAAAGATCTATGGCAACCCATGTTGGAACTTCTCTAGCCGAGGGGCAATCAACAAACCGACCTCCACTTTTCAATGGGTCTAATTACACCTATTGAAAAGCTCGGATGAAGATTTTCATACAAGCACTCGACTATGATATGTGGAGTATCATAGTGAATGGTCCTCACACACCCACCAAGATTATAGATGGTGAGGAGTCAACCAAATCCGAGAAAGAATGGGATGAGGTTGACAAGAAATTGGCACAATTAAATGCCAAAGCCATGAATGTTCTTTATTGTGCACTAGATGCTAGTAAATTTAATCACATTTCTACTTGTGCATCTGCTAAAGAAATATGGAATAGGTTAGAAGTAACCCATGAGGGAACAAATCAAGTAAAAGAGTCTAAAATAAACATGCTTGTACATAAATATGAATTGTTCAAAATAGAGCATGATGAGTCCATAACTGCTATGTTTACTCGTTTTACTGATATAATCAATGGTTTAAAGAGTCTTGGCAAATCTTATACTAACAGTGAACTTGTAAGGAAGATTCTCAGGTCACTGCCAAGAACTTGGGAAGCCAAGGTGACTGCCATCCAAGAAGCAAAGGACTTGAACACTCTACCTCTAGAAGAGCTTCTTGGATCCTTGATGACTCATGAACTTAGCATGAAGCAATATCAAGAGGATGAAATCAAAAAGAAAAGAACCATTGCCCTCAAATCCATAACTTCGCCTGATTATGAAACGGATGAATCTGAAGATGAAGAACAGGATGAAGAGATGGCTCTCATCACCCAGAAATTTAAGAAGTTTCTAAGAAAAAGGAAACAGGGGATGAGAAAGAAATTCACAAAAGGGGATCAAAGCAAAGAAAAGGAGAAAGATCAACCCCCTATATGCTACGAGTGCAAGAAGCCAGGACATTTCAGATCCGAATATCCACAATTGAAGAAAGGTCCAAAGAAGTTCAAAAAGAAGGCAATGATGGCGACCTGGAGTGCGAGTGATGACTCAAGCTCCGACGAGGAAACCCCAACAGAACAAGCCAATCTGTGCCTGATGGCACATGAAAATGAGGTAACTTCTGAATCCACTAGTGAATTTACTTTTGAAGAATTGCATGAAGCATTCTATGATTCAATTGATGAATTAAAGAAACTAGGGAAGAAAAACAAAGAGCTGAAATTGGAAAATCAGTCCTTAGTGAAACAAGCTGAAAATCTTTCAATTGAAAAATTCACCTTGATTCAAGAAAATCAAAACTTAAAGGATGAAATGAACAAGCTGAAATCTATAGTAGATAAGTTCACCTTAAGTTCAAACAAACTAAATATGATCCTTGAAAATCAGAAAGCTATATATGATAAGGCTGGACTTGGTTATAAACCCCTGAAGAAACAAAAATTTCTGAAGGATATTTATGTAAATTATTCAAGTAACAAGTCTACAAATATTACTTGTTTTAAATGTAGAAGAATAGGACATAAATCATACACATGTCTTATTAACAAATATGCAAACACAAAGAAAATATGGGTTCCAAAAGGAACCATTCTGACTAACCTGAAAGGACCCAAGAAAGCTTGGGTACCTAAGACAGAAACTTGACCTTTGCTTGCAGGTGTGTCTAGCATCCCAAGAGGGAAACAGGAAATGGTATCTTGACAGCGGATGCTCGAGACACATGACTGGTGATGAATCACAATTCATCACGCTTGATGCTAAGGATGGAGGGATGGTCACCTTTGGAGATAATGGCAAAGGAAAGATCATCGGGATAGGTAACATTGGTATCACTCCCTCCAAATACATTGAGAATGTTTTATTAGTTAAAGGTTTAAAGCATAACTTACTTAGCATTAGTCAATTCTGTGATAAAGGGTATAAAGTAAGTTTTGAATCATCTGTTTGCATTGTGACGAGTCCTATTAACGATGGCATTAAATTTATAGGACATAGGCATGGCAATGTTTATATGGTAGACTTGAATGATTTAACTAAATTAGACATGCATTGCCTAGTTTCCTTAAATGCTAAAATAAATGAGACTAGTTGGCTGTGGCATCGTAGACTTGCACACATTAGCATGCATTCTCTCTCAAAATTAATTAAAAAGGATTTAGTTCTCGGTTTGCCAAAACTGAATTTTGAAAAGGATAGAATTTGTGATGCATGCCAATTAGGTAAACAAACTAGAGTATCATTTAAACCCAAAAACACTGTTTCAACTTCTAGACCTTTAGAGCTCTTACATATGGATTTATTTGGACCAACAAGAACCACCAGTCTAGGAGGAAAATGATATGGATTTGTAATAATAGATGATTACCCTCATTTTACTTGGGTTTTCTTTTAGCTCACAAAAATGAAACTTTTCAAATTTTCACGAAATTTCATCGAAAAGTCACTAATAAAAAAGGGTTTTCAATTCAAAATATTAGAAGTGATCATGGAACAGAATTTGAAAATCATGACTTTGAAAATTTTTGTGATGAAAATGGAATTGGCCATAACTTCTCTACTCCTAGGACACCCCAACAGAATGGGGTAGTTGAAAGGAAAAACAGAACATTAGAAGAAATGGCCCGTACCATGCTTTGTGAAAGCAACCTTCCAAGATATTTTTGGGCAGAAGCTATTAACACAGCATGTTACATTTTAAATCATGCTTTAATTAGACAATTTTTAAAGAAAACCCCCTATGAACTTTGGAAAGGAAGAAAACTAAATATTGCATATTTTCATGTTTTTGGTTGCCGATATTTTGTATTAAATAATGGCAAAGAAAAACTTGGTAAATTTGATGCAAAATCAGATGAAGCAATCTTTCTAGGTTACTCCTCCACTAGTAAAACATTTAGAGTGTTCAACAAAAGAACTTTAGTAGTTGAGGAGTCCATACATGTTGTCTTTGATGAATCTAACGATCTTCCTTCAAGGAAGAATGAGGGTGTTGATGATGCAGATCCACTAATAGAAGGTATAAAGGAGATCATTCTGAAAGATTCAGCAACTCCAGAAGACAAGGATCAAGAAGACGAACAAAATGAGAAAGGTGAAGAAATTCAAGAACAACCTCAAGGTACAAATGACCTACCCAAGGAATGGAGGTATGTTCACAACCACCCTAAGGAGTTAATAATTGGTGATCCTATGCATGGGGTAAAAACCCGTTCTTCACTTAGAGATGTACTTAATCATTGTGCATTTGTATCTCATTTTGAACCTAAAACTTTTGAAGAAGCTGAAAATGATCATAATTGGATTAATGCTATGCAAGAAGAACTTAATCAATTTGAAAGAAATAATGTTTGGACCTTAGTAACAAGACCTAAAGATTATTCAATAATTGGCACAAAATGGGTCTTTAGAAACAAATTAGATGAGCATGGAAATGTAATTAGAAATAAAGCAAGACTGGTTGCTAAGGATATAATCAGAAGAAGGAATTGATTTTGATGAAACCTTTGCACCTGTTGCTAGATTAGAAGCCATTAGACTTCTACTTGCTTATGCTTGCTTTATGAAATTCAAACTATTTCAAATGGATGTTAAAAGTATATTTTTAAATGGATATATTTCTGAAGAAGTATATGTAGAACAACCCCCTGGATTTGAAAATCATGCTTTTCCCAATCATGTCTTTAGATTAAATAAAGCTTTATATGGTCTAAAACAAGCACCTAGAGCATGGTATGAAAAGGCTAAGCAAATTTTTACTAAATAATGGTTTCTCAAGAGGCAATGTAGATACAACCCTATTTATTAAAAGAAATCAAAATGATATGCTAATTGTACAATTTATGTTGATGACATAATTTTTGGGTCTACTAATGAATTCCTTTGTCAAGACTTTGCTAAGCTTATGCAGGGGGAGTTCGAGATAAGCATGATGGGAGAACTCACCTTCTTCCTCGGACTCCAAATCAAACAATCAAAAGAGGGAATCTCCATCACCCAAGCAAGTACACCAAGGAACTACTCAAAAGATTTGGAATGGAGAACTGCAAAACCAATTGGCACACCAATGAGTCCCTCAAGTAAGCTTGACAAGGATGATGAAGGTAAAAGCATAGACTTAAAATACTATAGAGGTATGATTTGCTCATTATTATATCTAACTGCAAGTAGGCCTGATATCATGTTTAGTGTTTGCTTATGTGCTAGATATCAATCTAATCCTAAGGAATCTCATTTGAATGCCTGTTAAAAGAATCCTTAGATACTTAAATGGTACACAAACTATAGGGTTATGGTACTCTAAGGACTCACAAATTAATTTGTTAGGATATTCAGATGCTGATTTTGGTGGATGTAAATTAGATAGAAAAAGCACAAGTAGAACTTGCCAATTTTTTGGAGTTAACCTAATCTCATGGTTTAGCAAGAAATAAAATTCGTGGCACTGTCTACGGCTGAGGCCGAATACATTGCAGCCGGAAGTTGTTGTGCTCAAATCTTGTGGGTTAAGTAATAACTCGAAGATTTTTGAAATCAAACTTAATTGAAACACCAATAAGATGTGACAACACAAGTGCCATAAATCTATCTAAAAATCCAATACAACACTCAAAATCCAAACATATTGAAATAAGACATCATTTTATAAGAGAACATGTTCAAAACAAAAATGTAATTCTTGAATATGTTTGCACTGAAAATCAATTAGCCGATATCTTTACAAAGGCCCTTAGTGAGGATAGATTCTGTGAAATTAGG
>NC_025995.2:71919863-71965722 GCF_000442705.2 Elaeis guineensis | reverse complement strand
AAATTGCCTCTAACGGCTCTTTATCTACCTAAATTATTTCTCTTGCTTCTAATGACTAAAAATGCTTGAAATGGTGAAAGAAATTACAGTTTTTAAATAGCAGATCAAATTGGAGAGAACAGAAGTGAAGAAGAAGAAATCGGCAGATCAAAGAGAGAAGAACAGAAGAGAGGATCAAAATTTGCACGAAAAAGCCTGAGATCAACGAAAATCCAAAAAGAAAAGAGAGGATCCACAATATACCAGAGAGAGTGTGAAAGAAAAAGCAAGAGCTTTCAAGGAGAGAATCCTTCACGCCTATTGTTTCAACCTTGATCTAGAGATCGTTCAAAGCTTTCAAGAGATCTTCAATCAACAATCAACCTCTTCTCAAGCATTCAAGCGTTCATCCACTTTGAGAAAATCCGAAAAAGGGGTTCTTCATTTGAGTAAAGCTTTTATTATATTCGCTCATTTAAGGAGCTGTTATTGTATTAATCTGTGCTCAGAATTTTCTAACTCTTTGTGAGTTTTTGTCTTTTTTTGGAGGATTTCCAAAACAAGAAAGGTTGATCCGAACCTGAAATCGGAGTGTTTTGGGTTTACTTGTACCGAGAAAACAAGTGATCTAGCTTGGGGATAGCTAGTGTCGGAGTTTCCGACGTTTTGTATTCGGGTTGAATACAAAGGATAGTGGATTGAAATTCCCAAGTAGGATCTTGGGAGTGGATGTAGGTGCAAGGTTAGCACCGAACCACTATAAATCCTTGTGTTTGTGGTGTGCTTTATCGCTTTATCTATTTCTTTATTATATCTTGCACTGCTTTAGGTAATTAATATTGATTTAAAGTCTTTGTTTTGTTCTTCATAAGTAATGTTGTTGGGCTTAAAATTTTTAGAAACCCAATTCACCCCCCCTCTTGGGTTGCATAGCTGGGCAACAAGTGGTATCAGAGCCGGTGTGCTCTAGCCCTTCTTTGATCTAACAATCAAAGAGCCAAAGATCTATGGCAACCCATGTTGGAACTTCTCTAGCGAGGGGCAATCAACAAACCGACCTCCACTTTTCAATGGGTCTAATTACACCTATTGGAAAGCTCGATGAAGATTTTCATACAAGCACTCGACTATGATATGTGGAGTATCATAGTGAATGGTCCTCACACACCCACCAAGATTATAGATGGTGAGGAGTCAACCAAACCGAGAAAGAATGGGATGAGGTTGACAAGAAATTGGCACAATTAAATGCCAAAGCCATGAATGTTCTTTATTGTGCACTAGATGCTAGTGAATTTAATCGCATTTCTACTTGTGCATCTGCTAAAGAAATATGGAATAGGTTAGAAGTAACCCATGAGGGAACAAATCAAGTAAAAGAGTCTAAAATAAACATGCTTGTACATAAATATGAATTGTTCAAAATAGAGCATGATGAGTCCATAACTGCTATGTTTACTCGTTTTACTGATATAATCAATGGTTTAAAGAGTCTTGGCAAATCTTATACTAACAGTGAACTTGTAAGGAAGATTCTCAGGTCACTGCAAGAACTTGGAAGCCAAGGTGACTGCCATCCAAGAAGCAAAGGACTTGAACACTCTACCTCTAGAAGAGCTTCTTGGATCCTTGATGACTCATGAACTTAGCATGAAGCAACATCAAGAGGATGAAGTCAAAAAGAAAAGAACCATTGCCCTCAAATCCATAACTTCGCCTGATTATGAAACGGATGATCTGAAGATGAAGAACAGGATGAAGAGATGGCTCTCATCACCCAAAAATTAAGAAGTTTCTAAGAAAAGGAAACAGGGATGAGAAAGAAATTCACAAAAGGGATCAAAGCAAGAAAAGGAGAAGATCAACCCCCTATATGCTACGATGCAAGAAGCCAGGACATTTCAGATCCGAATGTCCACAATTGAAGAAAGGTCCAAAGAAGTTCAAAAAGAAGGCAATGATGGCGACCTGGAGTGCGAGTGATGACTCAAGCTCCGACGAGGAAACCCCAACAGAACAAGCCAATCTGTCCTGATGGCACATGAAAATGAGGTAACTTCTGAATCCACTAGTGAATTTACTTTGAAGAATTGCATGAAGCATTCTATGATTCAATTATGAATTAAAGAAACTAGGGAAGAAAAACAAAGAGCTAAATTGGAAAATCAGTCCTTAGTGAAACAAGCTGAAAATCTTTCATTGAAAAATTCACCTTGATTCAAGAAAATCAAAACTTAAAGGATGAAATGAACAAGCTGAAATCTATAGTAGATAAGTTCACCTAAGTTCAAACAAACTAAATATGATCCTTGAAAATCAAAAGCTATATATGATAAGGCTGGACTTGGTTATAAACCCTGAAGAAACAAAAATTTCTGAAGGATATAGTAATATTCAAGTAAAAGTCTACAAATATTACTTGTTTTAAATGTGGAAGAATAGGACATAATCATACACATGTCTTATTAACAAATATGCAAACCAAAGAAAATATGGGTTCCAAAAAACCATTCTGACTAACCTGAAAGACCCAAGAAAGCTTGGGTACCTAAGACAGAAACTTGACCTTTGCTTGCAGGTGTGTCTAGCATCCCAAGAGGGAAACAGGAAATGGTATCTTGACAGCGGATGCTCGAGACACATGACTGGTGATGAATCACAATTCATCACGCTTGATGCTAAGGATGGAGGGATGGTCACCTTTGGAGATAATGGCAAAGGAAAGATCATCGGGATAGGTAACATTGGTATCACTCCCTCCAAATACATTGAGAATGTTTTATTAGTTAAAGGTTTAAAGCATAACTTACTTAGCATTAGTCAATTCTGTGATAAAGGGTATAAAGTAAGTTTTGAATCATCTGTTGCATTGTGACGAGTCCTATTAACGATGGCATTAAATTTATAGGACATAGGCATGGCAATGTTTATATGGTAGACTTGAATGATTTAACTAAATTAGACATGCATTGCCTAGTTTCCTTAAATGCTAAAATAAATGAGACTAGTTGGCTGTGGCATCGTAGACTTGCACACATTAGCATGCATTCTCTCTCAAAATTAATTAAAAAGGATTTAGTTCTCGGTTTGCCAAAACTGAATTTGAAAAGGATAGAATTTGTGATGCATGCCAATTAGGTAAACAAACTAGAGTATCATTTAAACCCAAAAACACTGTTTCAACTTCTAGACCTTTAGAGCTCTTACATATGGATTTATTTGGACCAACAAGAACACCAGTCTAGGAGGAAAATGATATGGATTTGTAATAATAGATGATTACCCTCATTTTACTTGGGTTTTCTTTTTAGCTCACAAAAATGAAACTTTTCAAATTTTCACGAAATTTCATCGAAAAGTCACTAATAAAAAAGGGTTTTCAATTCAAAATATTAGAAGTGATCATGGAACAGAATTTGAAAATCATGACTTTGAAAATTTTTGTGATGAAAATGGAATTGGCCATAACTTCTCTACTCCTAGGACACCCCAACAGAATGGGGTAGTTGAAAGGAAAAACAGAACATTAGAAGAAATGGCCCGTACCATGCTTTGTGAAAGCAACCTTCCAAGATATTTTTGGGCAGAAGCTATTAACACAGCATGTACATTTTAAATCATGCTTTAATTAGACAATTTTTAAAGAAAACCCCCTATGAACTTTGGAAAGGAAGAAAACTAAATATTGCATATTTTCATGTTTTTGGTTGCCGATATTTTGTATTAAATAATGGCAAAGAAAAACTTGGTAAATTTGATGCAAAATCAGATGAAGCAATCTTTCTAGGTTACTCCTCCACTAGTAAAACATTTAGAGTGTTCAACAAAAGAACTTTAGTAGTTGAGGAGTCCATACATGTTGTCTTTGATGAATCTAACGATCTTCCTTCAAGGAAGAATGAGGGTGTTGATGATGCAGATCCACTAATAGAAGGTATAAAGGAGATCATTCTGAAAGATTCAGCAACTCCAGAAGACAAGGATCAAGAAGACGAACAAAATGAGAAAGGTGAAGAAATTCAGAACAACCTCAAGGTACAAATGACCTACCCAAGGAATGGAGGTATGTTCACAACCACCCTAAGGAGTTAATAATTGGTGATCCTATGCATGGGGTAAAAACCCGTTCTTCACTTAGAGATGTACTTAATCATTGTGCATTTGTATCTCATTTTGAACCTAAAACTTTTGAAGAAGCTGAAAATGATCATAATTGGATTAATGCTATGCAAGAAGAACTTAATCAATTTGAAAGAAATAATGTTTGGACCTTAGTAACAAGACCTAAAGATTATTCAATAATTGGCACAAAATGGGTCTTTAGAAACAAATTAGATGAGCATGGAAATGTAATTAGAAATAAAGCAAGACTGGTTGCTAAGGGATATAATCAAGAAGAAGGAATTGATTTTGATGAAACCTTTGCACCTGTTGCTAGATTAGAAGCCATTAGACTTCTACTTGCTTATGCTTGCTTTATGAAATTCAAACTATTTCAAATGGATGTTAAAAGTATATTTTTAAATGGATATATTTCTGAAGAAGTATATGTAGAACAACCCCCTGGATTTGAAAATCATGCTTTTCCCAATCATGTCTTTAGATTAAATAAAGCTTTATATGGTCTAAAACAAGCACCTAGAGCATGGTATGAAAGGCTAAGCAAATTTTTACTAAATAATGGTTTCTCAAGAGGCAATGTAGATACAACCCTATTTATTAAAAGAAATCAAAATGATATGCTAATTGTACAAATTTATGTTGATGACATAATTTTTGGGTCTACTAATGAATTCCTTTGTCAAGACTTTGCTAAGCTTATGCAGGGGGAGTTCGAGATAAGCATGATGGGAGAACTCACCTTCTTCCTCGGACTCCAAATCAAACAATCAAAAGAGGAATCTCCATCACCCAAAGCAAGTACACCAAGGAACTACTCAAAAGATTTGGAATGGAGAACTGCAAACCAATTGGCACACCAATGAGTCCCTCAAGTAAGCTTGACAAGGATGATGAAGGTAAAAAGCATAGACTTAAAATACTATAGAGGTATGATTTGCTCATTATTATATCTAACTGCAAGTAGGCCTGATATCATGTTTAGTGTTGCTTATGTGCTAGATATCAATCTAATCCTAAGGAATCTCATTTGAATGCTGTTAAAAGAATCCTTAGATACTTAAATGGTACACAAACTATAGGGTTATGGTACTCTAAGGACTCACAAATTAATTTGTTAGGATATTCAGATGCTGATTTTGGTGGATGTAAATTAGATAGAAAAAGCACAAGTAGAACTTGCCAATTTTTTGGAGTTAACCTAATCTCATGGTTTAGCAAGAAATAAAATTCGGTGGCACTGTCTACGGCTGAGGCCGAATACATTGCAGCCGGAAGTTGTTGTGCTCAAATCTTGTGGGTTAAGTAATAACTCGAAGATTTTGAAATCAAACTTAATGAAACACCAATAAGATGTGACAACACAAGTGCCATAAATCTATCTAAAAATCCAATACAACACTCAAAATCCAAACATATTGAAATAAGACATCATTTTATAAGAGAACATGTTCAAAACAAAAATGTAATTCCTGAATATGTTTGCACTGAAAATCAATTAGCTGATATCTTTACAAAGGTCCTTAGTGATGATAGATTCTGTGAAATTAGGAGAAATCTAGGAATTCTAGATCCATTTGCCTAAAATTCTCAATTTTCAAAGAATTGATTAGAGCTCAATTTCAACATCCATCCTGGTCCCAAAAGCTCAGATTTATCACTCTAAAAACTTATCATTGAGCAAAATTCTTTCTCCCAAAATTTCGAATTTTTCTGGAATTTATTTGCATTTTTCCTGAATTTCTGAACTTCATGAGTCGACCCCCATGAGTCGACTCAATGGCAAACTTGTAAATCCCACAAACTTCCCACGGGCTCATTGTTTTTAAACGGGAACCCTGTTTGTGAGATGACTCATCTTCTCATCGTCTTCCTTCCGAAAGCCGTTCTTTCCAACTCTTTCTTGCTCCAAAACCAAGGATTTATCTCGAGGCAATTCTCCCTCCTTCTCTCCATAAAAAATCGCCTCCTTGGAAAAGAGATTTCTCGTGCTTTCTCGCATTACTTGGCGCGGTTGGAACGTGCCCTAGCACTTTATCGAACTTCCAAAATCCACTTCTTTTCTCCACTAAAATTCCTCTTTACTCTCTTGTGATTCCTCCTCCTCTCAATTCAAGTCTTCTTGTCTGCTACTTTATTGGATATGGCTCCAAAGATGAAACTTTCCCAAAGAAGGAAATCAATCCGTGAGCCTGAGGAATTTGTCCGAAAGAAAAGGCATGCTCAGTCTTCAACTACTCCCACTTCAGTTTCAGTACCTGCTCAAGGTCTCTCTCAATCCTCCATAAGCCCCAGTGTAAATCCTCTTTCTGATAGAAAAGTAGAAACCGGAAAAAATATAGATTTTCGGTTCTTTAAGAAAGAAGGCTTTACTTTTGCTACCAAGATCAAAAATCAAGGATGGGAACTCTATTGCTCTCTTAAGGAAGTCACCTATGTTGATCTAGTTAGAGAGTTCTACCAGAACCTACATTATGGAAACAGGTCAGTAACTTCAACTGTCAAGGGGATTGACATATGCTTGGATTCTAGGATATTGGGAGATATACTTCAGTTGCCTAGTGAAGGATATTCATATATGGAACTCCCAATTAAAGAAGAGGAGATCAGAATTATCTTAGGAGAAGCTTTTTCAGAAAGTTTAAACAAATTAGAAGCAAAGCTATTATCCATTGAGATGAGGGTCCTGCATCAGATTGTAACAAAACTCTTCTTTCCTAGGAGTGGTAGGCATGATCTACTATCTGGCAGAGATGTATGTGTCATGTTTCATATCATCACTCAGACCCCCCTAAACCTCCCTGCACTTATGATAGAGGCCATGAGAGAAACATTGAACAGATCCAAGGCACACTTGCCTTATGGTATAGCCCTTACTAGAGTATTTAGGAGGTTTGGAGTTAGCTGTGAGGGGGAGACACCTACCAAGCTCTCACATGTGGACACTTTCAACCAACACAGCCTGCACCGAATGGGAATTACAAAGACTATTGGTGGTTGGATCAAGGGCTCTGAAGAAAGAGCTGAGGAGAGAGCTGAAACAAGAGCTGAAGACAGAACTGAAGGCAGAGTAGAAGAAGAAGGTCCATCTTCTCCTGTACATGACTTCAGGGCAGCTTCACCAGATACCTAGTTCATTCCTGATACTGAGGCTGGCCCTTCAGAGTTTACTAGGATGCCCACACCAGTGTATCAGCCAGAGAGCAAAGCACCTCATTCAGAGTTCATACTGGCTGACGATCAGATCGAGCATATATCTCAGCGTGTGGCTTCTTTGCTGTCTAGCCAGTAGGGTAGTACTTCTTTTGCACCTGGAGCTACCTCTTCTGATCAGACCATTACTCCCCACATCTCCACTGTGTTTCAGATGATTTCAGATCAGTCCATCAGGATACAGCAGCTTGAGGACACAGTCTGGAGACTGACTGGCAGAGTTCTTGACTTGCAGGGGCAAGTCCTTGCATTGGCCCATCCCCAGCCACAGGAGTCTACTATTGAGGTCACAGACCTCACTGCAGAGGCTGGCAGGCTCAGAGGAGCACTAGAAGGTGGATATGAATTACTGAGGAAAGAAATCCGAGGATCGAGTGAGCATGCTACCACCCAGTTCACTGCTCTACTTCAATCTGTTTCCAGAGCACTGAACGTACTTGATTCTATTAGACTCACCCTTTCTGTTCAGTCCCTAGCATTTCAGCGTTCTCAGCTACCCAGTTCATCTCGCTCTCCTGCTCGTGGCAGAGGCAGACGGGGTAGAAGACGCACCTCTGATCCATCATCTCCTCACCCTATATCTGATGACTCCGATCATTGACTTATCTTGATCTTTACTAGATCCTAGGTGTTAGTGTCTTGTTCTAGGATCTATACCTTGGGGCCATGTATTGACATTTAGCTGGTTGAATTTTATGTATTGAAACAATTATGATATTAATGGAATCATCTTTTACCTATATTTCTACCTCTTTGTAATGATATCGATCATATTTTGGTTATATATTTTCTTCTTGTGGAAATATTGTCTTCTCCTTGTTATTGTTTGCTGTTGATAATTGCTATATTAAGGGGGAGCAAACATCTGTGAAAAACTCTAAAGGGGAAGAAATTAAAGAATGTTTCAGAAAAAGGAAGAGTTAACTATGTTTGATGATGTCAAAAAGGGGGAGAAATTAAACAAAAAAAAAAAATTGAAATTAAAAAAAAGCAAAACCCTAAATTATGAGAAAAAGGGAGAGAAATTAAAGAAAAATAAAGATTGAAAGATTAAACCAAACTGGAGAAATTAAAGAAAAACAAAGATTGAAAGATTAAACCAAACTGGAGAAATTAAAGAAAAACAAAGATTGAAAGATTAAACCAAACTGGAGAAATTAAACAAAAACAAGAATTGAAAGATTAAACCAAAACTTTGAGAAATTTGGTATCGAAATTTGGTATCAGACAGAACTTAAACTAAAAGCCATCCATCAAAAGCAAAATCATAAGTACAATGTAAATAAGTATTTTTTTTATGCTCTGATATATTTCAAAATTCAAATTTGCTCTGATACATCTTTTGAAATTTTATTTACCTTGATACAACTTAAGAAATTTGATTTACTCTGATACACCCTAAAATTTTTTTTAACTTGCTCTGATACATGATAAAATTTGATCTGATACAGTGTGAAAGTTTCTCTGATACATTATAACATCTGCTCTGATTCAGTGTTAAATTTTCTCTGATATATTATGACATTTGCTCTAATACAGTGTGAAATTTTCTCTGACATTTGCTCTAATACAGCGTGAAATTTTCTCTGAAAAAATTTTCTTGCTCTGATACATTGTAAAATCTTTTCTGATATCATTGTAAAAATTATTTTTTCTTGCTCTGATACATTGCAAAAGTTATTTATCTTCTCTTGCTCTGATATATCTTAAACTCAAAATGATCTAATACCCTTTTCAAATTTTTAAGAAAATGGACAAACTATTTTTGCATTTATATTACATGCCAAAAGAATCATACTCTTTTCAAGCATATATACCTATAATGGATTCTTTTGAAATTAATGCATTAACATAAATATTTTTGTTCAAATGTTTTGTCATCATCAAAAAGGGGGAGATTGTTGCTCCTAGATTGATTTTGATGATTACAAAGCAGATTGAAGGGATACAAATAATTTTAAAATGAAAAAGTCCTTATGCTCTTCAAGGGCAAAATCGTAATTTCACTAAAATTCTGATTTGATAGTATCATTTGATAGAACAAATGATTTGTAAACTATTGGTGAAAATTTCATTATATTTGGACTTATATTTTTGAAGTTATGAAGGTTTGAAGTGCAGGAGTCGACTCATGAGTCAACTCATGGCACTGTGAGCTGATTGGCACGCAAAAAATTTCCATGGCACGCTGGATTTTTGACTTGGCTCGACCTGTGAGTCGACTCATGAGTCGACCCACAAGGCATGAGTCGACTCATGAGTCGACCCCTGCGACGGGAAATATCAGCAACGGCTATTTTTTTTGCCTGTTTTAATTGCCATTTATGCTTCCTAAAATTGCTCTAACGGCTCTTTATCTACCTAAATTATTTTCTCTTGCTTCTAATGCTACAAAATGCTTGAAATGGTGAAAAAAATTGCAGTTTAAATAGCAGATCAAATTGGAGAGAAACAGAAGTGAAGAAGAAGATCAATCGGCAGATCAAAGAGAGAAGAACAGAAGAGAGGATCTGAAATTTGCAAGAAAAAGCCTGAGATCAACGAAAAATCCAAAAAGAAAAAGAGAGAGGATCCACAATATACTAGAGAGAGTGTGAAAGAAAAAAAAAAAAATAAGAGCTTTCAAGGAGAGAATCCTTCACGCCTATTGTTTCAACCTTGATCTAGAGATCGTTCAAAGCTTTCAAGAGATCTTCAATCAACAATCAACCTCTTCTCAAGCATTCAAGCGTTCATCCACTTTGAGAAAATCCGAAAAAGGGGTTCTTCATTTGAGTAAAGCTTTTATTGTTATATTCGCTCATTTAAAGGAGCTGTTATTGTATTAATCTGTGCTCAAAATTTTCTAACTCTTTGTGAGTTTTTGTTCTTATTTTTGGAGGATTTCCAAAATAAGGAAAGGTTGATCCGAACCTGAAATCGGAGTGTTTTGGATTTACTTGTACCCGAGAAACAAGTGATCTAGCTTGGGATAGCTAGTGTCGGAGTTTCCGACGTTTTGTATTCGGGTTGAATACAAAGGATAGTGGATTGAAATTCCCAAGTAGGATCTTGGGGAGTGGATGTAGGTGCAAGGTTAGCACCGAACCACTATAAATCCTTGTGTTTGTGGTGTGCTTTATCGCTTTATCTTATTTCTTTATTATATCCGCTTTAGGTAATTAATATTGATTTAAAGTCTTTATTTTGTTCTTCATAAGTAATCTGTTGGGCTTAAAATTTTTAGAAACCCAATTCACCCCCCCCTCTTGGGTTGCATAGCTGGGCAACACTTAAAAAGCCCTAAAGGGGCACTAAGAGTTGGCACCCCAACTACCTACTTTAAACATCATGTGGTGCCTCATCTTGCCTTACAAGATGAGGGTGCAACATTCATGTGACTTTTGAGACAAGGCCTTTCCAATTAGATCTAATTTTTTTGAAAAAAAAATCAGGTTAAAAGATAAGCGACCTTATCAGATAAGAACTAACCTTTTTAGCCTGATTGGATAATAATTTGGAATCAAGAAAATACCTATTTAAGGAGATAGTCTCCTAGGATTTTAGGCAATTAAATTTTTGTGATTTCAGATCTCTCTCTCCTTCTCCATGCCATCTCTCCTTCTTTCTCTCTTTCCAACACCCAAGTGTTGGGTGTCTCATCTTCTCGCATGCCTAAAGGTGAGGGTGATTATTTCTATATTAAGAACAAGGGGAAAGGCTGCTGTTTAAGTATTAAGTTCACGGTCGAAGACCAAAGGTTGATCAAAGATTCAAAAGGCTAGATCTTACTTAGAGAAGAAGGATCTACAACAAGAAGAAAGATTTAAGGTTGATCTCGATAGATATCTGTAGAGACCAGACACATGTGCGGCTTAAAAATCTTTAGATCCAAGATAATCGATTGCGGTGTTTTAACCTACACAAGATATTGAGATCGATCTCAATTTAATTTTTAGATTATATGCATATTTTAGATCCAGGGCATGGGTAGATGTAGATTAGATCTATAGCATGTGGGATTAAAGGGTTTAACCTAGATCTATTTTCACTACTGTTTCAAAATATTTTGAAATCTATGCATGCAACCCTACCCATTTTCTAACAGCTAAATGATCCATCTACATGCACTACCCAAAATTTATTTGGTTCTCCAGATGAACCTGGCTCAGCCAGTTCGATCTCTTCTTGGACTGGTTCAAGCTTTTCTTAATCTTCTAAGATGGTGCATTCCACAATGAAGTCAGCTAATATTTGGGCTTTAATAGAGGATGAGGTTGAAACTTCACCTCAAACTGTATAAGTTCAATTTCCCACTTTGTTAGTCGACCAGACATATCAGGCCGATGCAAAACTACCTTGAGTAGTTGATCGATCAAGATCACAATGGGATGCACTTGAAAATAGGGCCGAAGTCTTTGAGCCGCAATGATGAGGGTGAAGATAAATTTTTCTGATTTGATATATCTAGTCTTTGCATCATGGAGAATTCTACTAACATAATAGATTGGCTTCTAGATCTTATCTTGCTCCCAGACTAATACAGCACTTACGGTAATTGGAGAAACCATAAAATATAAATAGAGTTCTTCCTCAAGCTTCAGCTTACTGGGGAGTGGAGCAGAGGCAAGGTAGTTCTTCAATTATTTAAATGCGTGCTGGCATTCTTTAGTCCATTAAAATTTTTTTTTGACTACTTTAGAACTTGGAGGAAGGAAAGACAATATCAACTGATTTGGAGATGAACTGATTTAATGCCGCCACTCTACTGATGGGTATTGAACCTCCTTCATGAAAGAAGAGTGCTCTATAAGCCAATTGCAAGTGTATTGCGATGGAACTTTTCTTTATAATTTTTCAACTCATGAAATGATATTTATTAATTGAGGTATTGATTCATCATATTAGCTACATCTTATTATGTCTAAGATTATGATAAATCCCAAAGATTAGGGCAATGGCTTTAGGAGATATGAATGGGTCATGCTAGTGAGATCAACTTAAAATTCTAATATTAAATATTTCTGATTGTAGGAGCATTGAGTTGGAGATCAATATTCTGGATAGACTAGCACATCCTATGTATGCTTGATAGAGAGGGTGGCAGATCTCACTAGCCACTTGTGTGGGACACTAATGCAAGGATGTGGGTGCTCATTTAAAAAATGAGTCCACTGAATTGACTCGATGAAAGAGAACATCTTATGGAAGCCTTATTTGCATATCAAAGATGATTATCTAAGTGGAGTTGTGCAAGTGATTCTTAGACCTGAGACCACATTGAAATCTTGTGCACATGAACCCATATTTTGGTTCATATTCAGGTATGCATTAAGATATATTCGAGGTTTTTGGATATGGTGGAGTGTATATGGAGGTTGTGAGTAAGTCAACATGGAATCGATCACTTCTAGTAAGAGGAGATCGCATCCTGTGTATTTCAATCCTAGATGACTTGAAAACATCTTTTGACCAAAAGTAGAAAGGAGATTAGAAAGAGTTTCTAATACTTCTTTATTAGAGTTATCATTGGTTAGTTGAGAATCAATATGAATATGTGTTTGAGTTTGACATGATTCCATACTCATGAACATATTCAGGGTGCAGGGATGATCGATGGATTGAATTGTATGGTAACTTACCACTGAAGGATATATTTGGTATTTTTACTAAAATTCTACATCTTCTAGTAGTCATGATATATTGCTAGACGTCAATCTTGACTTATAGATTTTTGATCGAATTAAAGAGTTTAATTCGATCGTCAATTAGAAAGGATTATAATTGTTGAACTCGGATTAGCTCGATTGGACCTAAATTGATTAGATTGAAATCTAATCAAATTTGATCAACTTGCACCCAATCTATTGCTAGCTAGATGTGGAACCCAATGGGTCACACACATATAGAAATTGGCCAAGGACCCTTTTGAAAAAAGTTGATTGAAATTTTAGATTCAATCAGAAATCCGATAAGCATGCTAGCACGTGTGGAACCCTTGCTCCTCTGGAGGTCATTTTGGTCTCATCCCTTGCTAATTAGCTAGCCCAATTTAGTGAGTATTTGGGTTAGGTCATGTCACCTAGAAGCAATCCAATTGGGGTGCCACATCCTATTTTAACATCAATTATGAAGAGTCCAAGTTGTAAAGGACTCTTGGTGCAAAATAGGTTCTGTGTACAAGTATTGGCGTGGGTAGAAGAAAAGAGTCCTTCTGGCATGGGATTAAGATGCATGTGGTAGCCCATATCACTATCTATCCTCTGTGCATATCTCAATGTATGAGATATATTTTTTTTAGAATTTTTGGAGGAAAGAAAAATTAGAAAAAGGAAGGAAGTCTCGCATGCGTGCACAGAAGCGTCGCATCTCTTTGATATTTGGAGAGTTCTTCTCCTTATCAAATACTTTCAAAATAAAACTATTTTTGGTGATAATATTTCACATTTGACAAGATATTTTTGGTAATTTTTTTGAAATTTTTTCAGACTTATCTGGATGCCAAACGGATGCCATAAGTTCCTCCTCATGCCTGCACGCATGGTGATCAGACTTTGCATGAAAGGATGTGAGAACACATCCATTTGTAAGAATTTTTATCTACTCATTATATATTTTGGAATCAAGATTAAATCCTATATCCACATAAATTTTTGAGGATTTTTTTGATTTGAGAAGGGATGTGTTTCACATCCCTTCTCTGGTCATGTGCATAGAGCAGGGTGCTGATCGATGTATCATTGATAAGAATCCTTCTGTTTGAAGAAATTTTATCTTTGATAATCAGATCAGATAAACTCTTGGATGAGGTGTGTCTCTCTCTTTTGGCATCCCTCTGATGGCTATAAATTAGCCGGGGCACTGGGTGTCTGATGCATTCAAGAAAGAGTTTCCAATTTTGTCTCCGTTGCTCTCTTTTCTTTCTTACAACCTATCTTAGTTTTAGGACAAGGCTTTGGGATTTAAGACAAAGTCTTATCTGGTCCTAACAAGAGTTGTGAGGGTCCTAAAAAAAAGAATCAAAAGTCCAGAGGAGGTTCTGAGAGGGTGGAGTCAATTTCTTGAAGAAATCTACCAGTATGAGGCTAGTCGAGTTCTAGTGGCTAGAACTCTTGAAGCAAGGTAAAGAAGGAATGCTGTCCTTGGTTCAGTTTTCATGTGGATTATCATTAGAGGGCGGACACTTGGATACCTTGTAAAATTAGAATTAGTGCTATAGGTATTCTTCTTATTCTAATTTATATTTATTGTACTTTGATTATTATAGTCAAGGGTTTTTGGGCATTGGGGTTTTCAATGCATCGGATATTTTGAATGAAAATTTTAAACATCTAATCCTTCTGCTGCATCACCAGAACCCAACAGTAGTATCAGAGCCTATCTTGATCTATATAATCAAAGGTTAGAATGTTTCTTGATTGTGATCAAACATGGGTTTTTGGTTTGGTTCAAGTCGGATCAAGGGTAGAACCCGATTGAACATCCAAACCCTCGCATGTCTTAGAGATATATTTTAAATATAAAATGCATGATGTATGTATAGAATTTTCTTAGTAGTTTAGTACTCTAATTGAGGTTCATCACCAGACCGTCCAGTCATAAGAGAAAGTAGGGTTCATAGATCCTCTCTTCCTATTCAATAGGGTACTCTTATGGCGCATAGGGGTGCCATTGTAATGCTAGTCAATATCCTATCAAAAATCATAGTAGGTTTGTTGTGATATCCACAAAGCTTGCTATGGGATTGATGTGGATTTATCTTGTGCATATTATATGCTTTACGGTATATTTAGATATGTTGCTTTGTTATGATATCCACAAGGGCAGCATTTTTCAGATATGACTATATAGAAATGAAGGGTCTGATTTAACTAAAAATACTATAGTTTGTTGTGATATCCATAAGACTTTGAGTATTTTTAGAGACAGATTATGTTGAGAGTTGTATGAGATGCAATTGGATAGATTTTTCTACCTTTGAACTCATTAGATTTGTTGTGATATCCACAAGGCTTCATTGAGGGATTAGGGTCTCAACCCATTAAGAAATCAGATTAGGATTTCTCGTTTACCATAGGAGCAGGCTATGGTATCCAATAAAATAGTGAGAGTCATAACTAGTTTAAAATCCTCATCTAGTTATGCATGTCAAAAATGAGTGGTCTGCTTATAGTATTATTTTTTATTTATACAGATTTAAGTCTGTATTATGGCTTCTTTATTTTCACTGCATAACACTATAGATAAAAATATGTTGACCGATCCCAACTATGTGGATGGATTGAGGAACTTGCAAGTTAAGTTCATATCGAAGAAGAACTCCAATGTTCTGGATATTTCTGACCTTGGGATGGTCAGTAATAATGAAAAGGTAAAAGATATCCATATGAATATTAGCTATTTATTTTGTGGCAAGTTTGATCATTGGGAGTATAATTGCAAGAATAATCTTGCAAGATTGAAGCAGGATGCATGTGTAGCACCAAAAGGTATGTATATGATACAGATCTATTTTTATTGAGTGGTTCAGACTCTGATATCTGGGTATTAGATACCGCCTATGGATCACATATTTATAATTCATTACAGTGACTACAGAATATCAAAAGTCTGAAAAGAGGTAACCTCGAGCTTTATGGTGCAAGTGGAGAGTCCATTAGCGCAGAAGCTGTGGGAACCTGTATGCTTGTTTACCTTCAGGTAAAACTTTAAAATTAAAAAACTATTATTACATACCAAAAGTTATTAGAAACATTATTTCTATACCTTTATTATAAAAATAAGATTATGAAATAAGGCTAATGAAAAATGGATGCTCCATTTTTTTTTAATGAATATTATGGCAGTAGTTATATTAATAACAATCTTTTAATTTGTACACTCAATAAAAATATTTTTCATATTGAAAGAAATATAAAAAGAAAGAGAGAAGATGTGAATGTCACATATCTCTGGCATTGTCACCTTGGTCATATTAGTGAGTCAAGGATTAACAAGTTATACAAAGAAGAATTCTTTGACCCATATGATTATAAATCATTGAAAACTTATAAATCTTGTCTCATGGGTAAGATGACCAAACTCATTTTTTGGATATGAGAGAGGGCGAATGAGTTGTTAGTCCTAGTACATACAAATGTATGTGGACCAATGACAACTTAGGCCAGAGGAGGATACTCCTATTTTATCGTATTTATGGAAGATTTATCAAGGTTCGGATATGTGTATCTTATGAAACATAAATTCAAAGCCTTTGATAAGTTCAAAGAGTATCAATGTATGATCGAGAAACAAACTGAAAAAGGTATCAAGGTTTTTCGATCTGATCGAGAAGGAGAATACTTATCTAGTAAATTTTTTGATCATCTTAAAAGTAAAGGTATTCTCTCTGAATGGATCCCTCCTTATACACCCCAGTTAAATGTAGTAGAAAGGAGGAATCATACTTTGATAGATATGGTACAGTCCATAATGTGCTTCACTGATCTTCCAATATCTTTCTAGAGATAATGTCTTGAGACTGCCACATACATATTAAACAGGGTGCCTTCAAAGTCTGTTGTAAGCATATCATATAAAATATGGAAGGAAAAAAGTCTAATCTTAAACATCTTAAGACTTGGGGCTATTCTGCTTATGTCAAAATATTTTTGGGCATAAGCTTAGTGCTAGATCAAATAAGTATAGGTTTGTAGGGTATCTTAAGAAACTAGTGGATACTACTTCTATCACCTACTAAACAAAAGGTGTTTGTTAGTAGGCACACCACTTTCTTAGAAAATGAACTCATCCAAGAAAGAGGTAGTGGGAGGAATATTGAACTTACTGAAGTTCATGATTTACAAATCGATTCAGAAATACCTGTGGTTGGACCACAAGAAGATCCTCAATCAGAAGTACCTAAAGATGAGGTACATCCACAATACACACCTCTTCTCTGAAGGTCAGATAGAGTGCATCATGCACCTTTGAGATTTGATTTTATCATTGAGAATGATAATATGATCAACATTATTCAGGATGATAATCCACTAACCTATTCGAAAGTTGTCATGAGTAGAGACTCAGACAGATAGCTGAAAGCTGTGAAATCTTAGATGAACTCGATGTATATCAACCAAGTGTGGACCTTGATTGATGTGCCTGAGGGTGTGACCCTAATAAAGTACAAGTGGATCTTCAAGAAGAAGATCAGAGCAAATGGCCAAGTAAAAATGTACAAAGCTAGGTTGGTGGCGAAGGATTTCAGATAAAGACAAAGAATGGACTATGATGAAACCTTCTCACCAGTGGCTATGCTTAAGTCTATCAGGATTTTGCTTGCTATAGCGCATACTATGACTATGAGATCTGGCAAATGGATATCAAGACCGTGTTCCTCAATAATAATCTAAAGGAAGAGGTCTATATTGTTGGGAATAGTGTCCCAAAGCCAATCATCAACCTGTTGACGGTTGTGCTCATTTTTATATTTGTACATGAATTATGAATTAATAAAAATTATTTTGGTATTTTTCATCACAAAATATTTCATCATCTAATGAACTCCTATGTTGTGGTGAAGTCCTTAGGACTATTTAGACTCGACAAAGAGGATTTGTGTTTAGTCCTTAAATCTGTTCACGACCAAATAATAGTTGTTACTAAGGATGACAATGTTTATCAAGCATAGGTCATTATGTGCCATATAGGTTGGTTGTCCTCTTAACCAATGAGTGTGGAGACACTGGTATGGCATACAGGTGAGATGTAAGGGTATATCTGCACTGAACGTGACTGACTCCGGAGCTATTTCTGCTGTCAAGATTTGCTCCAATGGAATATGGGTATAAATATCCCTCCGACCTGAGACCGCCACAGTGACTTGCAAGCAACTCACTGCACTTAGGCACTGGACTACCTGAATTTTTAATTCAATGACGGAAGGCTGCTGGGTGTAGTCAAGTACTTGACTTGTTGGTGCGTGTGTCAAGATGGGATTGACCACTCCAGTTTAGGAGCTGTGTACAGTCGTGTTTCAATTTAGCAAAATCTTGGCCAGGGTAGTCCTTGTGAGAAGTCACAGAACTGTTTGAGTTGAGCACGATTCAGATGATCTGATCAGGGTTGACAGTTTAACCCTGAGTTGTCCTAAACACAGGGGTCAAAAGGATGAATTATACAGTAACCATATTCATGTAGGTTCTGAGTGTTGCGATTGCGACTCTTCGACCTATCCGGATGTCGGGTACCATTGCTAGATGGTCACTTCGATTAGTACAAGAATTGGTTCCTGTGCTACCAGCTTAGGTTCGAATCTGCAGGGTCACACACATTAGAGGTTCCTATCTGATCTGATGGCTGATGTAGAATCCTACATATTTGGGACTCAATGATCGAGAATCAGGATTCTCTGATCACGAGTTCCACACATTATGGGTACCGGGGTCAAGAGTCCTACTGGTTGGGACTTTTCGATCAGGGTTACATATCGGTGAATTCTGATGTCTGATTGCCCATCGGATTTGGACTCAGTATTTATGAGAGGTTTAATTAGTGATTTGATCACTAGTTAATTCAATTTGATTGAGTAATTATTTTTGGATCAAGTCCAATTGAATTGGATTCAGTTGGGTTTGACCCGATTAGGTTAAGAGTTGACCTAATCATCGAGATGGTTTGGTCTTGATTTGATCAGGGGTTGGGCTTAATCAATTCTTGATTTGATTAGAATTTTATTGAGTTAATTAAGCCTAATTTAGTTGGATTTAAATTAGTCTAATTGAACCTAACTTATTTGGTTCAATTAGGTTGGTTTAAATAATTAAACCACCTTGATCCAATCTCCATGCACCACCTCACTTCCATTGCATCCATTTGAATTCATGAGAAGGAACTTCTCATGAATTTTTTTCTCATGCCAAGCCCTCTCCATGCCCCACATTAATGTGCCATATGAATGGATAAGGATGATTGGTTGGCCATTCAAATTCAAAATAAAGTTTGAATTTGAATGGGCAATCAATCTTTGCACCTTATCCTTTTTTTTATGCCCCATTTATTACATGAGAAAAGGTTTCTCATGAAATCACTCCATGCATAATTTAAGCCATGCCTCATGCCTTTAGTGGATAAGAGATGAGTTGGTGTCCATTTGAATTCAAATGTGCAATTACTCATCTTTATCCTTTCTTTTGGATAAGACATTTGATGTTGTTATAAAAGGAGGAGAAGAGTGGGGCGTGCAACAAGAAGATTTTTGGAGAAAAATTCTGAGGCGTGAGAAGTCTTGTGTGTGAGAAGGAAGTCCATATCCTTCCAAGAGAAAAGAAAGAAAAGAAAGAAAAGTGGATGCAAGGTTTTCGGTGAGTTCCCTAGAGTTTTAGCCTGGGATTCGGGAAGTGAGAAAGTGAGCTACGAGTGTCGTGAGCCCACAAAATCTTAGAGAGATCTTCAACATCCTCTCAAGCACATCTGTTAATGATCTGGAGCATCTGAAGAATCGATAGACATCGATCGAAGGAGTTCGATCAGCATTGACCGTCAAAAGGGCTCTACAACGAGCTAGCACTCATGAGGAATCGATCAGATCGGGAGCTTCATGTGGATGATCCGCAGAGGCAGACACATTGTGTGCTATGTCACGATGATCAGACTCTTCCGACGATGATCAGATTGCAGCGATCTACTACCCGCACAAAGGTATTGTGTTCTGAACACATTACAGTAAAGTGTTTACTGTTTAAATTTGAATTTCAAATTTAAATGAATGCATACTATATATTATATTTAGATCCTAGTATAGATAAATTCATGTTAATTAATTAGATTAATTAATAATTTCACTGTAAAATCATAATTTTGAAAAAATTTTAAAATTATCATTTTACCCCTGCTCTGAATTTCTCCACAAATGGTATCAGAGCGGGTTCTTAGATATGATATATATATTTGCATGCGTAGATTAAGTTGTAATCTAAAAGTTTGAATTTGAAATTTAAAATTTAAAATTTAAAATTTGAATTTTGAAAGTTGTTCGAAATTCAAAATTCAAAAATTTAAAATTTAAAATTTGAAATTTAAATTTTGAAAGTTATTCAAAATTCAAAATTTAAAAATTTGAAATTAAAATTTGAAATTTGAATTTTAAAATTTATAATTTGAAATTCAAAATTCAAAATTTGAAATTCAAAATTTGAAATTTGAAATTTGAAATTTGGGTGAAATTTTAAATTTGAAATTTAAAATTTAAAATTTGAAATTTGAAATTCAAAATTTGAAATTTGAAATTTGTTTGAAATTTGAAATTCAAAATTTAAAATTTAAATTTGAAATTTAAAATTTAAATTTTGAAATTGGTATATTTAGATATACTTGATCCAAGTAGCAAGTAATCGAATTGGATTGGTTGCCATGGCCATCCGATCATAGGAGAAAAGTAGGGTTTAAAGGCCTCTCCTCCCATTCGATGGGTCTCCTATGGCGGTAGGGGTGCCGCTGTAATTATATCCCATGCAAATAAAGCAGCAAAAAGAATTAAGATGTAAAAGTTCAATTATGAAATTTATCATGAATGTGTTAGATTAGATCTAAAGGAATATTCATGATTTATTTTGATTAAGTTATTTTTTGTTATGTAATTAGCAATAGGATTGCTATTTATGAAATGTGCTGATCTATTTGTGAAATGAGTCAACATATTGGGTGAACAAAAAATAAAACCTTTCAAATTTGAAAATTATTTTCAAAATGCCAAACCCTGACCCATAAGCCCAAATATTTAATTAAAAGAATTAAGTGTTGTCTAGTAAGTCTAGAATTGTGAATTAAGACCTAAGACAATTGCATAAACTTGTGGGTCAATGGGTTAGATGGATTAGGTCCATAATAGGGTTAGACCTAAGGTTAGCTGAAAGAAATGGACTAAATTAGAGTAATTGGTCAAATCTAATCAAAAGTTAAATTAGATTAGGTCAAGGATACTCTAGACTCAACTCCAATAGTTGTAGTTGAATGGGTCCATGTCTTTAACTAGACCAAGATGGACTTAATTCATGGCTACGTGGTGGAACCCTATTTACTAAGTTGATCAAATTAAAACTAATGAACCGGTTGGTGTCTAAGGTAAGTTTGGCAGTTTGACCAGTGGTTTTTAAGCGGGAGCTACTCGCAGTGATTCGATCTCTGACGAGTTAATGGCTTATCCCACCACTGATCTCACTTACCTGGCCAACCTGGTGAATTAGATTTTGATTAGATCACTTGGTGATTAGGGCTCACCCATGTCATTAGGTAAATCAGTTTGACTGATTTAGGTGCTTCTAATGCCAGCTTTAATTAAATTTTTTTAATCTGACTTGGTGAAGTCTGTGGGAGGATTGAAATTGGTTGGATATTTTCTTCTCATCTATCCTTTAATAAAATCCTCAAAAATTATTAGGTCCCTAAAAATGATTAAGTTATATTGATAACTAAGTCATAGCCTCCCATTAAGTGAGTGATAATGAGTCCATTAGTTTAATAATCATTGGAGGCCCAAAGGCCTGGTGCTTATTGACTAATGGAATTATCATTCATAATATGATAATTTGGTTTGAGTCTTTCTGATGGTGATCAGGTTGGCCGGCCAAAGTCGGGCCTAATCATTTATTGATCTGATTCACCAAATCAAATCATGTTAATGGTTGGACCTAACCAGATCTTTTCAGTGGAGGCCAAAGCCTACTGATTAGGTTCTGGGGCAAAATCAATTACTAGAAGTTGTTTAGAGAAACAACTGGTTATGAACCTACCCATAGATGCACATGGGTTGACCAACCAAATTGGGCTCGTGTGTAGTCTGTGTGAATTCTAGTACCCACTAAGGAATTAAAGTAATTCTTGAATTGGAGGTTGAGGCTACCAGTTCGTAAAAATACTGGAAGAAACTTTAGACTAAAGTACAATCTTTAGTATTTATAATTTATGTACTAATAGAGGTATGGTTTTCCTTTATGCAGCTATGGCCACTACCCTGTCCCTCCGGTCATTATTAGATAATGACAAGCTCATGGGACCTAATTTCGATAGCTGGTATCAAAAATAAAAAATCATCCTTCAGCATGAGCGGATCCTTTATGTAGTAACGGATCCGTACCTGAGAAACCAGCCCCAAACGTTAGAGGGACGGTCCGAGACACTTATCAGAAGTAGCTCAACGATCGCACCATCGTTCGGTGCATTATGCTGGCGGCAATGAATGATGAGTTCAGCCACAGGTTCGAGAATGCCCAACCACAGGAGATACTTCAAATGTTGAACGACTCCTTTGGCACGCCTGACGATGTTGAAAGGCACAAAACTAGTTGTGCCATTTTCAATGTGGATGAGGGATGGAGCCTCATCACTGATCATGTACTGTACATGATCGAAATGATTGAGCGCCTAAGTAAACTGGGCTTTTCCCTGCACGAGCAGCTCGGTAAGGATGCGATCCTTAATTCTCTGCCCAAGTCCTTCCTCCCTTCCTTACCCATTTTCGGATGACAAAGCCTGTAGTGAACTACCACAGCTTGTTGGGGTTGCTGCAGAACTTTGAGAAGGATCACCAGCTCCATAAGGAGTTGGTGAATGTTGTGGGAGGGTCTTCTTCTGGTCATCGACCCTTTAAGAAAGGGAAGAAGAAGAACAAGAAGAAGAAGAATAAGAAGGTGCAGCGGCATGCTGGGATGTCTGCACAGGGTCAGACCAAGAAGCGCAAGCCCGACCAGAGCCAGGCAGAGTGCTACTTTTGCAAAAAGCAGGGGCACTGGAAGAGGAACTGTCCTCTATACATTGCCTCCCTGGATCCGAACAGGCCGAAGAAGAAGCAAGGTACTTATATGATAATACCTTGTAATTTTTTCATTTGTGATACTACTGCCTGGGTATTGGATACCAGAAGCCCTTATCATATTTGCAATTCGATGCAGGGTCTGCAGGTCAGTAGGAATTTGATGAAGGTGATAGATTCCTGAACGTTGGAGATGGAAGCAAAGTTCCAATTCTAGCATTAGGAATCATGAACCTTGTAATCAATTCTCGAAATATAATTCTGAGTGAATGTCACTATTGTCCAAGCTTTTTATTAAATATTATTTTTGTAGGCCTTTTGGCTATGAACGGTTATCAATTTTTAATAAAAGAAAATGTTTGCAATATCATTTTGAATGGTGTTATAATATTTGTTGGACAACTTAATAATAGAATTTACTTTCTATCATAACTGTTAATGTGGTTCAAACCTCCGGTAAATATCCTAGAATAGATAATGTGTTAGAAGTCTATCTTTGGTACTGTAGGCTAGGTCATATCAATAAGAACAGGATAAACAGGTTGGCTCAAGAAGGAATTCTTGAAGTAGGTGATTGTGAATCACTTCTAACCTGTGAGTCCTGTCTTCTTGGTAAAATGACCAAATACCTTTTACTGGAAAAGATGAGCAAGCCAGTGAACTCTTGGCTCTGGTACATTCTGATGTATGTGGACCCATGAGCTCAAGTGCAAGAGGTGGATATTTCTACTTCATAACCTTCACAGATGACCTATCAAGGTATGGGTATGTCTATTTAATGAAGCATAAATCGGAGTCATTTGAAATGTTCAAACTATTCGAAATGAGGTAGAAAAATAAACTGAAAAGTGTATTAAAACTCTTCGATCTGATCGAGGAGGTGAATACCTTTCTAATGATTTTCTGACATATCTTGGGGAGAATGGGATTCTCTCTTAGTGGACTTCTCCTGAAACACCAAACATAATGGTGTATCTGAAAGGAGGAATCAACATTGTTGGACATGGTTCGATCCATGATGGGGTTTGTTGGTCTGCCGATCTTCCTCTGGGGATATGCGCTCGAATCAGCTTGTTACCTTCTAAATAGAGTTTCGAGTAAGTCTGTAACAAAAGTCATATGAGATATGGATAGGACGTAAACCAGTACTCTCATAGTACTCTCGCACCTTAGGTTTGGGGGTGTCCGCTTATGTTAAACATTTAATTACGGACAAGCTTGGACCTAGATCTGACAAATTAATTTTATAGGGTACCCAAAAGAGACCAAAGGTATTACTTCTACCTAGCTGATGAGCAAAAAGTGTTTGTCAGCCTTAAGGCAATTTTTTTGGAAAAGAGTTCCTTGGTGAAGGACTGTTGCCTCTAAGATCGAACTTGACGAAGTTCGGCAGGTGAAAAAACCGACACAAGTTGCTGAACCTAAATCGGATTTGGTTAGATCAGATCCGGAGCCCATTGTTCAAGCACCCTTAAGGCGATCTAGTGGAGTACCACGTCAACCGGACAGATACTATGGTTTCTTGGTCCGAGTCACGATCCTATCGAACTTGATGAAAACGATGAGGATCCGATCACCTACATGGATGCAATGCAGAGACCCGACTCTGAGAAATGGCTGGAGGCCATGAAATCCAAAATGGAGTCCATGAAGGTCAACGATGTAAAGACATTGGTTACCCACCCGAAGGAGTAAAACCTATAGGGTGGAAGTGGGTCTTCAAGAGGAAGAGAGGAGCAGACGGAAAGGTGGAAACCTATAAAGCCCGTTTGGTTGCCAAGGATATCGTCAATGTTATGGTATAGACTATGATGAGATATTTTCTCCTGTGGCAATGCTCAAATCCATTCGGATTATGCTTGCAATAGCTGCCATCTGGACTATGAAATCTGGCAGATGGATGTGAAGATAGCTTTCCTAAATGGAGAGCTGGATGAAGAGGTGTATATGATACAACCTGAAAGATTCACATCCACAGATGAGTCTAAGGTGTGCAGGCTACAGAGGTCCATTTATGGACTTAAGCAGGCATCACGGAGTTGGAACATACATTTTGATAAGACGATCAAGACGTATGGCTTCGTTAAGAACGGAGAAGAGCCCTACATTTATAAGTGGGCTAATGGTCCAGTAGTAGTATTTCTTGTATTGTATGTGGATGACATTCTCTTAATCGGGAATGATGTCCCTGCATTACAGGGAATAAAGATTTGGCTGTCATCACAGTTCTCCATGAAGGATCTGGGAGAAGCTTCCTACATCTTAGGGATGAGGATCTATAGGGATAGATCTAAAAGGTTGCTTGGTTTATCTCAGTCCACGTACATTGATACTATGCTGAAGAGGTTCAGCATGGAGAATTTCAAGAGAGGCTATCTTCCCATAGGCCATGGAATTTCTCTCTCGAAGAGGGATTGTCCGACAACACCTCAAGAGAGAGAGCGTATGGGTAGGATTCCATATGCTTCGGCAGTGGAATCTATCATGTACGCCATGACATGTACACAACCAGATGTGGCATACTCACTAGGGGTAGTGAGTAGATACCAATCTAATCCAGGGGAGAATCACTAGAAGGTTGTTAAAATCATCCTGAAGTATTTAAGAAATACTAAGGACCAGTGGCTTGTTTATGGTGAATCGAATTTGAGACTTATAGGGTTTACAGACTCTAGTTTCCAGTCTGATCACAATGACAGCAAAAGTGTATCGGGATTTATTTTTACCCTTAATGGTGGGGCTATCTGCTGAAAAAGTTCCAAGCAGCACACAGTGGCTGATTCAGTCTGCGAGGTGGAGTATGTCGCCGCATCAGATGCTGCCAAAGAAGCGGTGTGGCTGAGGAAATTCATCACCGAGCTCGTAGTAGCACCCTCCCTTATTGGTCCAGTTCTGCTCTACTGTGACAGCTCTGGAACCATTGCTCAGGCGAAGGAACCAAAGGCACACCAGCGGACGAAGCATATTCTGCGCCGCAACCATCTCATCCGAGAAATTATGGATCGAAGTGACGTTGATCTTCAGAAGATCGATGGAAAGGAGAACCTAGCTGACCCATTCACTAAAGAAATTGCGATGAAGGAGTTCGACAACTACAAGTCGAAGATGGATATTAGATACTGCACCGATTGGCTTTAGGACAAGTAGGAGATTGTTGGGAATAGTGTTCCAAAGTCAATCGTCAGCCTGTTGACGGTTGTGCTCATTTTTATATTTGTACATGAATTATGAATTAATAAAATTTATTTTGATATTTTTTATCATAAAATATTTCATCTTCTAATGAACTCCTATGTTGTGCTGAAGTCCTTAGGACTATTTAGACTCGACAAAGAAGGATTTGTTGTTTAGTCCTTAAATCTGTTTGCGACCAAATGATACGTTGTTATCAAGGATGACAACATTTATCAAGCATAGGTCGTTGTGTGCCATATAGGTTGGTTGTCCTCTTAACCAATGAGTGTGGAGACACTGGTATGGCATACAGGTGAGATGTAAGGGTACATCTGCACTGAATGTGACCGACTTGGAGCTATTTCTGCTGTCAAGATTTGCTCCGATAGAATATGGGTATAAATACCCTCCGACCTGAGACCGTCACGGTGACTTGCAAGCAACTCACTGCACTTAGGCACTGGACTACCTGAATTTTTAATTCAGTGACGAAAGGCTGCTGGTGTAGTCAAGTACTTGACTTGTCGATGCGTGTGTCAAGATGGGATTGACCACTCCAGTTTAGGAGCTGTGTACAGTCGTGTTTCAATTTAGCAAAATCTTGGCCAGGGTAGTCCTTGTGAGGAGTCACAGGACTGTTTGAGTTGAGCATGATTCGGATGATCTGATCAGGGTTGACAGTTTAACCCTGAGTCGTCCTAAACACAGGGGTCAAAAGGATGAATTATACAGTAACCATATTCATGTAGATTTTGAGTGTTGCGATTGTGACTCTTCGACCTATTGGATTCGGGTACCATTGCTAGATGGTCACTTCGATTAGTACAGGAATTGATTCCTGTGCTACCGGCTTAGGTTCGAACCTGCGGGGTCACACACATTAGAGGTTCCTATCTGATCTGATGGCTGATATAGAATCCTACATGTTTGAGACTCAGTGATCGAGAATCAGATTCTCTGATCATGAGTTCCACACATTATGGGTACCGGGGTCAAGAGTCCCACTGGTTGGGACTTTTCGATCAGGATTACATATCGATGAATTCTGATGCCTGATTGCCCATCGATTTGACTCAGTATTTATGAGAGGTTTAATTAGTGATTTGATTGCTAATTAACTCAATTTGATTGAGTAATATTTTGGATCAAGTCCAATTGAATTGGATTCAGTTGGGTTTGACCTGATTAGGTTAAGAGTTGACCTAATCATCGAGATGGTTTGGTCCCTGATTTGATCAGGGTTGGGCTTAATCAATTTTGATTTGATTAGATTTTATTGAGCCTATTTAATCCTAATTTAGTTGGGTTTAAATTAGTCTAATTGAACCTAACTTATTTGGTTCAATTAGGTTGGTTTAAATAATTAAACCACCATGACCATCTATGCGCCACCTCACTTCCATTGCACCCATTTGAATTCATGAGAAGGAACTTCTCATGAATTTTTCCTCACGCCAAGCCCTCTCCACGCCCCACATTAATGTGCCATATGAATAGATAAGAATGATTGGTTGGCCATTCAAATTCAAAATAAAGTTTGAATTTGAATGGGCAATCAATCTTTGCACCTTATCCCTTTTTTTACGCCCCATTTATTATATGAGAAAAGGTTTCTCATGAAATCACTTCATGCACAATTTAAGCCATGCCTCACACCTTTAGTGGATAAGGGATGAGTTGGTATCTATTTGAATTCAAAATTTGATTTGAATTCAAATGTGCAATTACTCATCTTTATCCTTTCTTTTGGATAAGACGTTTGACATTGTTATAAAAGGAGGAGAAGAGTGGGGAGTGCAATAAGAAATTTTTAGAGAAAAATTCTAGGGCATGAGAAGTCTTGTGCGTGAGAAGGAAGTCCATATCCTTCCAAGAGAAAAAGAAAGAAAAGAAAAAAAAGTGGGTGCAAGATTTTCAGTGAGTTCCCTAGAGTTTTAGCCTGAGGTTCGAAAAGTGAGAAAGTGAGCTACGAGTGTCGTGAGCCCACAAAATCTTAGAAATATTTCAACATCCTCTCAAGCATGTCTATTGATAATCGAGAGTGTCTGAAGAATCAACAGACATCGATCGAAGGAGTTCAATCAGCATCAGCCATCAAAAGGACTCTACAATGAGCTAGCACTCGTGAGGAGTCGATCAGATCGGGAGCTTCGTGTGGATGATCCGCAGAGGCCAGACACACTATGTGGCTGCATCGCGATAATCAGACTCTCCGATGGTGATCAGATTGCGACGATCTACTATCCGCACAAAGTATTGTGTTCTGAACACATTACAGTAAAGTTTTACTGTTCGAATTTGAATTTCAAATTTAAATGAATGCATACTATATGTCATATTTAGATCCTAGTGTAGGATAAATTCATGTTAATTAATTAGATTAATTAATAATTTCCACTGTAAAATCATGATTTTGAAAAAGTTTTAAAATTACCATTTTACCCCTGCACTGAATTTTCTCACATATATGACTTAGCTAGAGGGATTTGTCTCAAGTAGAAGGGCAAATCAGATATGCAAGCTAATGAGATCCATCTATGGATTGAAGCAGACTTTGAGGAGTTGGAACATCCAATTTGATATGACAGTCAAACAGTTTGACTTTATCAAAAATAAGGATGAACCATATGTGTATAAGAAGACAAGTGAGAGTGCTGTTCTCTTCTTGGTTTTGTATGTCGATGACATACTGCTCATTGAGAATGATATCTCAATGATGCAATCGGTCAAGACTTGGGTATCGAATAAGTTTTTCATGAAAGACTTGGGTGAAGCATCCTATATACTGGTATAAAGATCTATAGAGATAGATCTAAAAGGATGCTAGGCTTATCTCACTCAAGGTACATAGATCTCATATTAAAGAAGTTTAATATGGAGGCTAGTAAGAGAGGTTATTTATCTGCAAGTCATGGTATATGTCTCTCTAGAAAATATATCTAAGATATTAGAGGAGAGAAAGAGGATGAATGAAATCCCTTATGCTTTGGCTATAAGATCAATTATGTATGCCATGCTATGTACCAGGCCAGATGTAGCTTATGCTTTTGGGCATAGCTATCACATTTCAAGCTGATCCAAGGGAGGATCATTGGAAAGTGGATGATAGCAAGTCGATATCAGGATATTGTTTACCTTAAATAATGAGGTAGTAAGTTAGAAAGCTCCAAGCAGCAGATAGTATCTGACTCAATTACTGAGGCAGAGTATCGCTGCTAGTGAAGCCATTAAGGAAAGCTGTCTGGATAAAAAAATTCATCATGAATTTAGGAGTCATTCCTAAGAATGAAGGACCAGTGTCACTCTATCGTGATAACACTATGGCCATTATTCAAGCAAAGAAACCTAGATCTCATTATAGATCCAAGCACATCCTCAAATGTTTCCATCTCATTAGAGATAAGATGTTGTCCTTGAATGAGTAGACAGAAAGAACAATATAACGACTCATTCACTAAGGCCATACCAAAGCAGCTATATAATCACAATCTTGATTGTATGAGATATAAAGGCGATTGGCTTTAGTGCAAGTAGGAGATTGAAAGAAGAGTACCTATAAGCCAATCGTAAGTGTGTTGTGATGGAACTTTTCTTTATAATTTTCCAACTCATGAAATGATATTTATTATTTGAGATATTGATTCATCATATTAGCTGCATCTTATTATATCTAAGATTATGATGAACCCAAAGATTAGGATAATGATTTTAAGAGACATGAATGGGTCATGCTAGTGAGACCTAAAATCCTAAAATCTTAATCTTAAATATTTCTGGTTGTAGGAGTATTGAGTTGGAGATCAATATTTCGAATAGACTGGCACATCCTATGTATGCTCGATAGAAAGGGTGACAGATCTCACTAGCCACTTGTGTGGGATACTAATACAAGGATGTGGGTGCTTATTTAAAAAATGAGTCTACTGAATTGACTTGATGAAAGAGAACATCTTATGGAAGCCTTACTTGCTTGTCAAAGATGGTTCTCTAAGTGAGAGATGTGCAAGTGATCCTTAGACCTAAGACCACCATGGAATCTTGTGCACATGAACCCATATTTTGGTTCATACTCAGGCATGACATTAAGACATGTACGGGGTATTCTGGATATGGTGGAGTGTATATGGAGGTTGTGAGTAGGTCAACATGAAATCGATCACTCCTAGTAAGAGGAGATCGCATTCTGTGTATTCTCAATCCTAAATGATTTAAAAAAAGTCTTTTGACCAAAAGCAGAAAGAAGATTAGAAAGAGTTTCTAATACTTCTTCATTGGAGTCATCATTGGTTAATTGAGAATCAATATGAATATGTGTTTGAGTTTGACATGATTCCATACTCATGAACATATTCAGAGTGTAGGGATGATCGAAGGATTGAATTATATAGTAACTTACCACTGAAAGATATATTTGATATTTTTATCAAAATTTTATATCTTCTCGATAGTCATGATACGTTGCTAGACGTCAATCTTGACTTATAGATTTTTGATCGAATTAAAGAGTTTAATTTGATCACCAATTAGAAAAAATTATAATTATTGAACTCAGGTTAGCGCGATTGGACCTAAATCAATTAGATTGAAATCTAATCAAATTTGATCAACTTACACTCAGACCTACTACCTAGATGTGGAACCCAATGGGTCACACACATATGAAAATTAGCCAAGGACCCTTTTGAAAAATGTTGATTGGAATTTTAGATTCAATCAGGGCTCTGATAAGCATGCTAGCATGTGTGGAACCCTTGCTCCTTTGGAGGTCATTTTGATCTCATCCCTTGCTAATTAGCTAGCCCAAATTAGTGAGTATTTGGGTCAGGTCATGCACCTAAAAGCAGCCTAAATTGGGGTGCTACATCCCATTTTAACGCCAATTATGAAGAGTCCAAGTTATGAAGGACTCTTGGTGCAAAATAGGTTCTGCATACAAGTGTTGGCATGGGCAGAAGAAAAGAGACCTTTTGGCATTGGATTAAGATGCATGTGGCAGCCCATATCACTCTCCATCCTCTGGTGCATATCTCAAAGTATGAGATATATTTTTCTAGAATTTTTGGAGTAGAGAAAAATTAAAAAAAGGAAGGAAGTCTCACATGCATGTGCAGAAGTGTCGCATCTCTCTGAGATTTGGAGAATCTTTATCCTCATCAAATTCTTTTAAAATGGAACTATTTTTGGTGATAACATTTTATATTTGACATTCTATTTTTGTTAATTTTTATAAAATTTTTTCAGACTTATCTGAATGCCAAACGGATGCCATAAGTTCCTCCTCACACCTGCATGCGGTTATCAGACTTTGCATGAAAGGACATGAGAACACATCCATTTGTGAAAATTTTTATCTACTCATTATATGTTCTGGAATCAAGATTGAAACCTCTATCCACATAATTTTTGAGGATTTTTTTGATTTGAGAAGGGATGCAAAAACATCCCTTCTCTGGTCATGCATGCAGAGGATGCTGATCAACTTATCATTGATAAGAGTCCTTCTATTTGAAGAAACTTTTATCTCTGATAATCAGATCAAATAAACCTCTTGGATGAGGCGTGTCCCTCTCTTTTGGCATCCCTCTAGTTGCTATAAATTGGCCGGGGCACTGGGTGTCCGATGCATTCAAGAAAGAGTTTTCAATTTTGTCTCTATTGCTCTCTTTTCTTTCTTACAATCTATCTTAGTTTTAGGACAAGGCTTTGGGATTTAAGATAAAGCCTTATCTAGTTCTAACAAGGGTTGTGAGGGTCCTAAAGAAGAAAAATCAAAAATTTAGAGGAGGTTTTGAGAGGGTGGAGTCAGTTTCTTAGAGAAATCTGACGGGTATGAGGCTAGTCGAGTTCTAGTGGCTAGAACTTTTGAAGCAAGGTGAAGAAGGAGTGCTGTCCTTGGTTTAGTTTCCATGTGGATCACCATTGGAGGATGGATACTTGAACATTTTGTGAAAATTGAGATTAGTGCTACAAGTATTCTTCTTATTCTAATTTATATTTATTGTACTTTGATTATTATAGTCAAGGGTTTCTGGGCATCGGGGTTTTCGGTGCATCAGGTGTTTTGAATGAAAATTTTAAACACCTAACCCTTCCGCTGCACCACCGAAACCCAACACTTCATGGTCTTCGATGGGTTCATCTCTTATAGGACTCGGATCTTTTTGAGATTTGCTTCAATTCTCTAGCTTGGCTCCATAAATCTTAGAAACTTGCCTAAAGTGACTCCAAAAGAATATTTTGCCCAATTTAATTTCATCCAATATTTTTGAAGAGTAGTGAAGGTCTCCTTGAGGTTTCAACGTGAGTCCACGGGGCTCTACTTTTGACAAGCATGTCATCCATGTGGACTTGACGGATTTGATCCTTGAAGATCTTATTCATGAGATATGGATAAGTTGCACCAACATTCTGCAAGCCAAAGGGTATGACTCTATAATAAAATAACCTCGATCAGTAATAAAGATGGTTTTCTTCTCATCTTTTGGTACCATCTGGATCTAATTATATCCAGAGAAGGTATCCATGAAGGTCAAGAGTTTGTGTTCTAATGTAGCTTCCATCAATTGGTCGATTAGGGGTGTTGGGTAGCTGTCCTTTAGGCATGCTTTGTTCAGATCGATGAAGTCGATGCAGATTTGCCACTTACCATGCATCTTTTTTCATAAGGACCACATTGCGATCTAGACAAGTTAAGTTACCTCTCGGATGAAGTCAACATTGAGCAGCTTGTCCACCACTTCAACTATCACTTGTCGTTGTTCGGGTGTAAAGCTTCTCTTCTTTTATTTGATGGGTCACTGAGTTGGATTGATGCTCAGCTGATATGTCATCACTGTAGGATTGATGCCTGGCATATCGACTGGGGTCCAAGCAAACACATCTGCATTTTCCTACAAGAATGAAATGAGATGTTGTCTGGTTAGCTAATCAAGGTTCGACCCAATCTAGACTTTGTGCTCCTTATTCCCATCATTTAATTGGATCATCTTGAGGGCTTCCACTAGTTCCCTGCATTCTTCGATCAATTCAACGTGGGTGTCTAACCCATCAACTGAATATACTTTGGAAGTCTCTACACCACAAAGTGCGATGGTGTAGCACTATCGGGCTAGGGCCTGATCTCCTCAAATTTGCCAACCCCATGCTCTGTTGGGAAATGTGTCCTAAAGCCAATCATTTGGATGATTGTGCTCATTCTATAATATGTATTTGAATTATTAATCAATGAATAAAAGTTATTTTGATATCTTTCATCACAAAGATACGTCTTTCGTGTTAGAACTCTTGTATCGTGATGAAGTCCTTAGAACTATGAAGTAATCGATAAAGAAGATTTAGCGTATAGTTCTTAAATATATTCATGATCAAATGATATGTCATTAAAAAGTGATGATATTTATGGAGTGAAGGTCGTTGTGTGCCATACGGGTTAGTTATCTTCTTAATCAAAGAGTGTAGAGACATTGGTATGGCATACAGGTGAGATATAGGAATACATCGTCACTGAATAAGTGACTCACCTGCTGAGTGCTCTACTGTCAAAAGTAGCTCGTGAAGCATATGGGCATAAGTGTCTCTCAGATCTGAGATCACCATAGTGACTTGCAAGTAACTCACTATGCTTTGGTGCCAGACTACCTATATTTCTAATGCAGTGATGAAGGCTACTGGGTACAATCAAATACTTGCAAAACCTGTGTGTAGATCAAGATAGAATTGATCCCTCCAGATCATAGGAGCTGATGTATCATTGTATTTCAATTTAGTAAATTCTTGGCTAGAATAATCTATGTGATAGATTTGAAAGGTTGGAATACAATATGGATGATCATTCGGGGTTACAGTTTAATCCTAGACCATCCTAGAGCATTTAGGGTCAAAGAGATAAATTATGTGGTAACATATGCATAGATTCTTGAATATTACCTTACGATAATTCGACTTGCCCAAACATTGAGAACCATTGCTAAATGATAACTTCGATTAGTATAAAAAATAGTTCCTATGCTACCGGTTTAATATTCAAACCTATGGAGTCAGACATAAAGTCAAGCGACGTAGGAAAGAATTGATCTAAGTCTATCAGTTTAATTTGAAAGTATGTGATTTGATTGAATAAATAGATTAACTTGATTGAGAATTATGTTTGGATCATATGGAATTAAACAATTGACTATGCCTAGCTAGCACTAGACATGAGGTTCAGGTTCAATTTCGGAGATGAATGAGATTTGATCTTTGATCCAAGGAGTCTATGAAGATTGAATTTAAGTACTAATTAATTTTAGATTAGATATGATTTAATTAGACTTAATTAAGTTTAAAAATCTAGGTAGACTTGATCCTAAATCCTAAATAGTTTGGGATTGATAGCCTATTCAAAATATTTCGAATCAGGTTCGAATTAGATTCAAATTGATCTATATTTAGATTAGATCCTTAGAGTCCACTTTTACTAGGACTGTCTCTCCTTTGTGGCTGACCAAACCAGGTGGGGTGTTGGTTGTTGCCGCCCCACATGGGGTGTGAGCATGGGTGCATGTGGGCACTTAGTTAGGTGCCAATCTTTTCTCCCTTAGGACTCCTTCTTTGATAAGTTATGGATTAATTCAAAGCTTATTTGAATTAGAAATTTAGTCTTATAGATCATAAAAAATCACCTATAAAGAGAAAAGACCTCTAACTATCATGGTATCACAATTAGATTGTGTGCTAAGGAGAGAAAGAGAGAGATGTTAGGAGAGGTGTGGGCATCCTCCCTTGGCGTGCTCACTTTGGGTGTCCTCTTCCTCCTTGACGTGGAGCATCTTTGGGCATCCCCTCTTGCTAGAGTTGTTGGACTTTTATAGTTTCATGCATACATGATTTTACAAAACTAGTACACAGGAAATTTAAAATTTTCAGATTAAATCTAATTTAATCTAAGCATGCATAAGATCAAATTTCAAACCATAAACAGGATTATTATATGTGAGATAAGATTCAGATACAGAATCAAACAAAGAAAAATAAATTTGAAACATACCTGGACATGGATCAATCTTCAATGCGAATAGATGATCATGGATATCTTCCGAAGGTCTCTTTTAGCCGCACAAGCGTCCGACCTCTACGAGTATCCACACAAAATTTTGATCTGATCAGAAACCTTTTGATCTCATGAGGTGCTAGCTCCCTTGTAGAGATCACATCTTGATGGTTGAAAATCTTCTTTTCTCCTAAGACACTCTTAGAGAAGAAGATGATGTAGGAGGATCTTGATCTCTATGCTAGAGATCATGAGAAGAACCTTTTCTTCTCTTTTCTTTCTAAAATTCATGCACCAAATCTCTACAATAGAAATATAAAAATTTTATCCAATTTTGAACAAAAAGAAGAAGAGACATCCATATCTAAACATGGACAAGAGGGAGAGAAGATAATGTCCAAACAACCAACAATTGGTTGTGTAAGAAAGAAGGGATCAAATCAATCTCATCTTGCACCATACGCATGCACGCCATCCCACCTTTTTCTCTGATATTTTCCACGCACAAAAGGCTCCTATTTTGGGCATCATAACCTGATGAAAATTGATTAGTTACCATCCCATATGCTGCCCTTTAAATAGATGTAAAGGGAGTTAGAAATAGATTAGGAGATAGGAGTCCAAAAAGCCTTGGACTCTATCCCTTTTGTCTCGCCCACTATCTATCCATGTGCGCCCATATTCTTCATGGGAGAAAGGGGGTATCTTAACTTTCTAACATTAATAAAGAAGGGAAGAGGTGGCATCAACTGGTTTGGGCGTGGGTTTAATGTGGCGCACAAATACAAGGTCAATGTGGAGTCCTTTTGGTGCAAGGAAGGGAAGAGTTTCAAGAACATGGGACTCTTGTTTTAGTTGGCTGTTTTAAATTAAATAAAATATTAATTAATCTTAATCATATTAAGATCAGATCAGACTCAAATAAATAAGAGTCCAAATCTAATTTAGAGTCAATTAATTTAAATTAGATGTCTCTTAATTGGAAAAGGAGTCATAGTCCTATTGGATTCTTTCTTGATGCTTGAGTCAAACTCAATTTTAATCCTAATCCAATTAAGATTTGGTGCACCTAAAAAATGAGAATTTTAGTCTAATTAGGAATACATACATCCAAATCTACTTAGAAATTAGATCAAATCTAAATCTTAATTCAACTAGACTAATCATCCAATCTTTTTGGGGTTATCCTATAACTCTATAGGGTTGATCAAATCAAACCCATAATGAGTCAAATTAAATCCAATGACAATGACAATAAATCAAACCCAATCTATGTACTCAATTTTGGTTAATCAATTGATATTTAGGATTTGAGCTAGAGGATTAGAAGCTGACACAATAAACAGTAGAGAGCAAAGATTCTAATTGGATATTTGTACTTATTTTATAATTTACTCTATGAACTTTTAGATGCAAAAAGAGACTCCCACTATTTTATCAGATCTTCTATACTCTCTGGATGGAGAAATAAAAATTTTGATGTAATAATTAAATTTTAGTGGGTGCTACAGTCCATCGATGCTGTGCACCTCACCTAACATTATTGGTAACATGAATAAATACTGATACGTGGACAACTCTTTGCCTAGATGCTTCTCTAAGTATGTTGCAGTCACTTGGTCTCTATATCATATGGGCTCACCTAACAGTTATTGCCCGACTCCTTAGTTAAGCCAAACCCACCATTCTCAAGCGGGTGCAAAGCCGTCATTGGGTTCCTCACCTAACAGTTATTGGGTCCAACCCATCTTTATCCCACAGTAACTCTTTACTAATAAAGTGGTTGCATGTTTCTGATGCAACTAAATCACTGTAACCAGTCAAGAACAATCAACGTCGGTAGCATGCCCGCATATTTACAATGGTAGAAGACCTTGGACTTAATATTTTATGGAGAGATTTGGATTTAGATCTCATCTAATTAGTCATCACATGACTGATGTAATTGGCATGGGCTAAATCAAACCACCAAGCAACCATATTTGAGACTCAATCTATTAAATTTGGTCAGGTAACTAGAGATTGGTGGGTTCCCCCGTTACTTTCTTTAGACACCAATAAATTGATTAGATAAGCGAACGAAATAATTAAATAATCACCTTTCAATTATTTTCTTAGACACCAATCGATCAATTGATCCGAACAAGTTAGCTTAGGTGAATCAGACTCGAGCCATAGAGCCGAATTAGGTTCTTAGGTTAATTGATTCTACATATGGGTGTCAATCGATTCGATCAACAATAATTGTATAATTTTAGACTCTATTGACCTCATCCTAATCAATATTTGACTCGGATTGATCAACTACTAAATTGATTTAGATCCACTATGATCAAATCATAAACTTTTTGATGTAGTCCAATTAGATGACCTAATTTGATCTACCCATGACCAATCCCTCACACACAAACACTAATTTCAGATCTTAAATCAAAATTTTTAGATCTATATTCTTTGCATGAAGAGTAAATTTTCATCTCAAAATAATTTTAAATTATGCATACAAATATATATCATATAAATAAATAAGTTCAGGTCATAGAAATAAATTTCAATCCTAAATATGCTTTCATATATCATATATATGAATTAAAAAGATCTCAAAACTCTTTTTAAATCTAAATAACAAAACATATATCACATATATACTATAAAAATTAGATCTAAAAAATTCAATCTAATTAAAAATTTTAACATTATTCTAGGACAACAATTCAACATAAGAAGTTATGTCAGGACAATCTTATGCCAGAACGATATCAAAAACTTTTAGATCTAAAATTTTTCTTTACAGATTTTAAATCTAAATCTTAATCTTATGCATATGATGTGGCTCTGATACCACTATTAATTTTTATGATTTATGCATGCATAATTTTACAAAACTAGTACGTAGTGAAATTTAAAATTTTTAGATTAAATCTAATTTAATCTAAGCATGCATAAGATTAAATCTTCAAACCATAAACAGGATCATCATATGTGAGATAAGATTTAGATATAAAATTAAATAAAAAAAAAAATTTTGAAATATACCTGGACATGGATCAATCTTAATATGAAAGATGATCATGGATGTCTTTCGAAGATCTCTTTTAGCTGCACAAGCATCCAGCCTCTAGGATATCTACACGAGACTTTGATCTGATTAAAAGCTTTTAATCTCATTGGACTGCTATTCTCTTACAGAGATCGTATCTTAATGGTTAATGTTGGTGCAGAATTCCATCAAAGTCGGAGAAGCTGGAGCTGGGATGATCGCGGCTGCCATCGGAACCTGCAAAGAAAGTCTAAACCAGAGTTGGGGGTGCTCCGACAAGATCCTCCGATGCTCAAGTCAGTACTCTGCTTCAACAGAAATGGAGTGCTCGAACGAAAATTTTGATAGAGTTTCGAGATAGAGTTACCAGCTTCGAGAAGAACATATCTGGGGTCCTTATTTATAGACGGAGGGTGTAACTGACCGACAGCGACGTCTGTAATCGTCTGGTAGTGGACCGCTCAAAGCTGCATGGAGTTTGTTACGGAGAGTAGTGGCATCAAGGGTCGTTCAGGGCCATGTGGAGCTTGATGTGGAAGTGGAGTGGTGTCCGTTGTCGGGACTTGCCAGAGAGAGGTGGAGCTGCATGGAATCCGTCGCAGCGAGTGGAGCAGGATGGTGGCTCTTGTCATGGCTTGTCAGAGAGTGGTGGAACCACGTGGAGTCCGTTACAGCGAGTGGAGTAAGGTAGTGGCCCTTGTTGTGGCTTGCCAGAGAGTTTGGATCCATCGGTTGAAGCTTGGCTGGGATGTCTGATGGAGCAGAATGGCTCTTTACATCGTCATTCTAGGAGAGATTTGGATGTTTCAAGGTCGCTAACAAATCTACTGTTGTCAGGCACTTGGATGCTGATGTTTCAGGCAGGAGTCACCTGCTGTAAGAGCTCGGATAGAGATTTTTTGTTGACGAAGTTCGGAGAAGTCTGTCTAGGATTTATCTGATGCGGAAGCTCATCCGAAGATCGTTCATCGGGGAAGTCCGATTTTATGGGGAGCCTGGTAGGAGGTTGGCCGGCGATGGACTTTGGATAGCACTGGGGAGGCTCGACAGACATCGGAGGTGATCGGCTATCGCAGGAACCCAGTTGCTGGAGCTCGTTGTCATAGAAGCTCATCGAAACCCACTCGCTATGGGGTAGCTCGATTGAAGTCTACCTGTAGTAGAAGTTCGGCAAAAATTTGTTTATAGTAGAGGCTTGAGTCAGAATTTGCTTACAGTAGACGTCTGGGATAGACAGCCCGCTGCAGAAGTTCAGAGTAGACCGCTCGTAGTAGAAGTTCGGCTCTCGCAGGAGTCCGATCGGGATCGAAGGCGGTCGACCACCGTAGAAACTTGGAAGGAGTCTGGTTACTGTAGAAATCTCATTGTTGGGGAAGCTGGGATGCTGACGAAGCCCGGAAGGAGTTCGGAGTAGGGTCGTTCGTGACCGAAAGAAGTCCAGGAGAGACTTGGGGAATGGTTGGCTGCTGTAGGAGGTCGACTGTCAGTGAGGCCTAGAGGGCCTTTGGGGTGGCCTGGTGGGTGAACGCAGAAGTCCATTGTCGGAGAAGTTCGGACAGTCGAGGGAGTTCAGAGAGGCATCACATACAAGGTCGGGAGCCGGAAGAGCCCTGAAGGATCGATCTTTTGCAAACTTCGGCCGGGGGGGGGGGTATTTTATACCCAACACCAGTCCCCTACTTTTGAGTTTGGGTTCAGAGTGAAGGAAGTACAAAAAAATTCTCACAGTCGAAGCTGCTCTCCTCGATTTCCATACTCAGCGGTTGTCAGATATTTTGACGTTCGGCACGTTGGTACTGGAATCTTTTTGAAAAAGATTTCTTCTTTTTGAAATTCCCATCGGGGCATAGTTCTAGGTACGACGTAATAATGACTCTGTCAGCTGTCAGCCATTTCCAACAGTTTGTCGAGGTGAGTGGAACATGCGGCGAGTGTAGGCCGGCCAGAGGAGATCCGCAATCATTATTGCATCGGATCCCGTGGTCTATTTAAACATGTTCTACTCCTTTAGGGGTTCCACCTTGCTCAAGAGAATCCCTCAGTTTCCCTCTTCTTCCCCGAGAGCTCCAGCTTCCTCTAGCATCCTTCCGGCCTTAGGCATCCTCCGGGTCGACCTCCATTATCCTCGCCGTCTCCCTGCACTCCTGGGATCAATCTAGGTCAGTTCTGAAACTTCCTGACGTTCTCCCATCTTTTCTTCGTATTTTGTTCGTTTAGCTTTCTCGGGACCTATTTGCTATTTTTCTTGATTTTCTGGGATTTTTGTGGCTTCCATTTGATCCAAAATGTCCTCTGATATCTCCTCTTCCAGCAGTTCTAAGAGTTCATCAGCCCCAGTTCCCCGTAGTACTGGTATCGTAAATGAACCCGTAGCTAGGATCGAACCCTGTCTGGCCTTTGCGTGGACACCATTCCTGGCTCCTTGACTCCGGATGAACTCTCACTGTTAAGGATTCAGTATGGAGTTCCTCCGGAGTACGAGCTGGAGCTTCCCGGGCCATCTGATCGGGCTAGCGCCCTTCCTCCCGGCCGCTTCTGTCTGTACCAGGAGGCCTTCCGTGCCAGACTTCGGCTTCCACTGCCATCCTTTGTCATTGCTCTCTTTCATTTTCTGAACATTTCTCTAGTTTCCATCATGCCGAACTCCTTTAGGTTTTTGATAGGGTTTTTTCTCTTTGTAGTTTGGCCGAAGTTCGGCCGACTCTTTCTTTGTTTAGGAACTTCTACACCTTCAAGTGCCATCTCTCAGCAAAGGATTGGTCGTACTTCTCCCCCCAGTTCGGTAGAAAGGGATTGCTGAAAGGCACCCCCTCTTCTGTCCATAACTGGAAGGAGAAGTTCTTCAATGTCCGATGTCGACCTTGGAGCTAGGATTACCCCCTTGGGGCTCCCTGAGGAATTCCGTTCGTCGGGCTTCTATCCTGAAAAGGACGACCTCGAGCCTCCAAAAGCTCGAGGCCTATCAAGCCCCCCTCCTCCTCGACCTTCTGAGGAAACAACTTTTGTTCAACGTCAGCCTGAGCCCTCTTAACCCTGTCGGTATCTCTCCCTCTCTTTTTTTTCTCCCCCCCCCCTTTTTTTTTTTTTGCTTCCCCTTCTTCCTGTTCCATTTCGGAGCCATGCTGATTTTCTTTTATCGCAGACATGGATGCAAGCATGGCTCGGAGGTTTGCTCAGGGTCTCAAGACCCACAAGAGAAAAGAGGCCTCAACTTCAGGGTCGGTGAAGAAAGCCAGGACAGAATGGACAAGCTCGACCGCGTCTGCTCCGATGCCCATCACCGTCGAAGCTCCTTCCGACGCCGAATCGGAAGTCCCCCGAGCTCCTTCACAGAGCCCCCCGGCCGAGGGTCTCATTTCAGAGGTTCGTCCCGAGGGGGCATCCAGGGCCGAAGGGAGGAGGAGAAAGAAGACCCTGGCCCGGAGGAGTTGCAGTCGCAGGGCTGCCGCCGAGGGGGCCGACGACTCCGAGGAAGACCTGGGGGAGAATCCCTTCAATAATAGGGACTTAATAAAGAGGCTGGTCGAAGGGTGCATTCTGTCCGAGGTAGTTGAGAGGATCGTCCTCGTCGATCCCGAGCTGCGGGTCTGGGACTCTCTGGGATCTTTCCTCAAAGTAGGTTAGCTCATCCTTTTCCTTCTTCCTGCTTCTTTAATTTATTCTTCAGCCCTTATGTCAACTCTCCGACCCTTCTTGCAGATTGGGCACCAGCTCGTCGCCAACATCGAGGTGGCGAAGATCGCCAAGAAGGAGGCAGCTCGGACAGAAGAGGGTCGCCTAGCTGGGGCTGCCCACCTTGAGGAGAAGATCGTCGAGGTCCAAAGCCTCCAAGAGGCGCTGGAAAAGGAGGGACAAACCTCGTCCGATCTGAGGACCACTTTGGAGGAGGAGAGAGGGAAGGCTGAGGTCGAGGTCTCTGCATTAAGGGCATAGGTCTCCGAGTTGAAGGAGTAGATTTTCGAGTTGAAAGTATGGATTCCATCTCTGGTCTCGGAGGCAAAGGCTCGAGCAGTGGAGGAGTTCAAAGCCTCCCCCGAGATGGAGGATCTGAAGGTCCAGTTTGGCCAGGATGCCTTCATCAAGGGGTTCGAGCTCTGCTAAGAGAAGGTGGCTGGGAGGTTTTTCGAATTGGATCTCGACTTCCTAAACGAGGTGTCCGATGATGAAGCCGGACCATCCAAAGTCGCTGTCGGTCCTCTTCCAGTTGGGACCTCGTTGACTGCCGTGGCCGCCGCTGATGATCTTTCGGGGACACCGACCCCCTCTACTTCTGCCCCAGAGGTCCGAAACCTCTAGTTTTGTATTTTTCCCTTTGTGGTGATTTTTTCCTCATTCTCTTGTACTTAAAATTTATTTGATCAATGAAGTCGGATTCGTCTTTACGGAGGGTCCCTCCCCTTTTGTTTTTTTGTATTCTTTTCCTTCCTTTTGCCTTCTTGTATTAATTTGAGTCATGGCGCTCTTGTCCTCCAATGACAGTGTCCTGCCGAAGCTCTTCCACTGTCGGAGGGTATTCCCTTGAAGTCGATGATACGAGACCTCCAAAGAAAAGTTCGTAAGTTGACAAGGAAATCCAAAAAGCTGGAAAGCAAACTTCACTGGCTGAAGGAGAGCCATTCAGAGGCCACCATGGAGGCTACTCGCTTTCGGGATCTCCACAAGAAAAGTTTTATGGAATACACCAAAAGGAAAGCCGACTTCATTACGGAGCTTGAGGAACTCCAAAAATGTGCCAGCGATCGGTCTTGGACTCAGGCTTCCAAGATCAGCTCCCTTAAAGTCGAGCTGGCGGCCACACGGGAGAAGATCGACCGGCTGGAAGGGAGCTCATCCTGGCTCACAGTCCAGACTGACCGCGACCAAGACTGGTTGAAGAGGTTCTCCGACCTTCAAAAATAACTGCAGGATGTCGAGGCGACTTACGACGCCTATCGAGTCAGCTGGAGCAAACAAGTAGAGGACTACCGAAGGAGGCTACAGACGGCGACTGACGAAGTTGCCCACTGTTGCTCCTAGATTGATTTTGATGATTACAAAGCAGATTGAAGGGATACAAATAATTGTAAAATGAAAAAGTCCTTATGCTCTTCAAGGGCAAAATCATAATTTCACTAAAATCCTGATTTGATAGTACCATTTGGTAGAACAAATGATTTGAAATCTATTGGTGAAAATTTCATTGTGTTTGGACTTATATTTTTGAAGTTATGAAGGTTTGAAGTGCATGAGTCGACTCATAAGTCAACTCATGGCACTGTGAGCTGATTGGCACGCAAAAATTCTCCTTGGCACGCTAGTTTTCTGGCTTGACACGACCTGTGAGTCGACTCATGAGTCGACCCACAAGGCATGAGTCGACTCATAGTCGACCCCTGCTAATTTGAGCCAAGAATTTTCAAAAATGCATTCTCTGGTTTTTGCAACAGAGGTCGACTCATGAGTCGATCCCTGAAGCATGAGTCGACTCATGAGTCGACCCCTGCGACGGGAAATGTCAGCAACGGCTATTTTTTTGCCCATTTTAATTACCATTTATGCTTCCTAAAAATCCTCTAACGGCTCTTTATCTATCTAAATTGTTTTCTCTTGCTTCTAATGCTACAAAATACTTTAAATGGTGAAAGAAATTGCAGATTAAATAGCGGATCAAACGTGAAATCAAAAGAAAAGAAGAATAGAAGAAAGGATCCGAAATTTGCAAGAAAAAGCCTGAGATCAACGAAAAATCCAAAAAGAAAAAGAGAGAGGATCCACAATATACCAGAGAGATTGTGAAAGAGAAAAGCAAGATCTTTCAAGGAGAGAATTTTTCAAGCCTATTGTTCAACCTTGATCTAGAGATTGTTCAAAGCTTTCAAGAGATCTTCAATCAATAATCAACCTCTTTTCAAGCATTCAAGCGTTCATCCACTTTGAGAAAATCCGAAAAAGGGGTTCTCCATTTGAGTAAAGCTTTTATTGTTATATTCACTCATTTAAAGGAGCTGTTATTATATTAATTTGTGCTCTAAATTTTCTAACTCTTTGTGAGTTTTTGTTCTTATTTTTGGAGGATTTCCAAAACAAGGAAAGGTTGATCCGAACCTGAAATCAGAGTATTTTGGGTTTACTTGTACCCGAGAAACAAGTGATCTAGCTTGGGATAGCTAGTGTCGGAGTTTCCGACGTTTTGTATTCGGGTTGAATACAAAGGATAGTGGATTGAAATTCCCAAGTAGGATCTTGGGGAGTGGATGTAGGTGCAAGGTTAGCACCGAACCACTATAAATCCTTGTATTTGTGGTGTGCTTTATCTCTTCACTTTATTTTTTTATTATATTCTTACATTCCTGCCTTAGGGAATTAATATTGAATTAAAGTCTTTGTTTTGTTCTTCATAAGTAATCTGTTGGGCTTAAAATTTTTAGAAACCCAATTCACCCCCCCTCTTGGGTTGCATAGCTGGGCAACAAGTGGTATCAGAGCCGGTGCTCTAGCCCTTCTTTGATCTAACAATCAAAGAGCCAAAGATCTATGGCAACCCATGTTGGAACTTCTCTAGCCGAGGGGCAATCAACAAACCGACCTCCACTTTTCAATGGGTTTAATTACACCTATTGGAAAGCTCGGATGAAGATTTTCATACAAGCACTCGACTATGATATGTGGAGTATCATAGTGAATGGTCCTCACACACCCACCAAGATTATAGATGGTGAGGAGTCAACCAAATCCGAGAAAGAATGGGATGAGGTTGACAAGAAATTGGCACAATTAAATGCCAAAGCCATGAATATTCTTTATTGTGCACTAGATGCAAGTGAATTTAATCGCATTTCTACTTGTGCATCTGCTAAAGAAATATGGAATAGGTTAGAAGTCACCCATGAGGGAACAAATCAAGTAAAAGAGTCTAAAATAAACATGCTTGTACATAAATATGAATTGTTCAAAATACAGCATGATGAGTCCATAACTGCTATGTTTACTCGTTTTACTGATATAATCAATGGTTTAAAGAGTCTTGGCAAATCTTATACTAACAATGAACTTGTAAGGAAGATTCTCAGGTCACTGCCAAGAACTTGGGAAGCCAAGGTGACTGCCATCCAAGAAGCAAAGGACTTGAACACTCTACCTCTAGAAGAGCTTCTTGGATCCTTGATGACTCATGAACTTAGCATGAAGCAACATCAAGAGGATGAAGTCAAAAGAAAAGAACCATTGCCCTCAAATCCACAACTTCGCCTGATTATGAAATGGATGACTCTGAAGATGAAGATCAGGATGAAGAGATGTCTCTCATCACCCGGAAATTTAAGAAGTTTCTAAGAAAAAGGAAACAGGGGATGAGAAAGAAATTCACAAAAGGGGATCAAAGCAAAGAAAAGGAGAAAGATCAACCCCCTATATGCTACGAGTGCAAGAAGCCAGGACATTTCAGATCCGAATGTCCACAATTGAAGAAAGGTCCAAAGAAGTTCAAAAAGAAGGCAATGATGGTGACCTGGAGTGCGAGTGATGACTCAAGCTCCGACGAGGAAACCTCAACAGAACA